>NW_010395856.1:0-3093 GCF_000710305.1 Buceros rhinoceros silvestris
GTTCCTCCATGTTGAACCCAGGACACAACTACAGTAAATAAATTCAGAATGGTGCTCTCACACATGCTAGCAACCCAATCTCTTCTGATGCTGGAGAGAGAGAAAGAGGATGCAGAGTATATCATGTCAGAGGAGTGAATTAAAAAAGAAATGAAAAGCTGAGCACAGCAACACTTGGAAATTTCTGAAGCTTCTGAGGAAAGGGGTTGAGCCTTCTGATTCTGGTTATACCTCCTGATCTTTTTCCTCAAAGGAAAGGTGCATTGCAATATTTTGCAATTGAAAAAAAAAAAAAAAAGGTTAATTTTGCCTGGGCTTACATGCACAAAAAATATGGGTGGTCATTATTCTGTGTATGCATTTTTCTCCCTAAGTCCAGTTTCCAGATCAAACATACCCTGGATTATGCTCTAAAGCAAAGAATTTCCCCTTCAATGTTCCTGCAATACAGAGTATAAATGATGCTTGAGGAAACACTCATAACTGGGACTACACAGAAACAGAGTAAAAACCAGATAGATCACCCCAACAAAATCAGAAGGATTCACACCTGCATTCCTCTTTCACAAGAGCAGACTTAAGTAATTCTATATATTCATAGGAACCCCTTTTGTTCAAAATCAGTGCAATGCTGAAAAGGTCCAGCCTAGCTGTCCCGGTTTGAGCTGAAACTTCCTTGTTCTGGGAAATGGACAAATAGAATTATTCCATGCAAATATGATAATTCCGCATTTAACTGGTTAAGGGAGTCAGGTGCAATGTTACGTCTTAAGGTCATAAAGCGGCAGGCAGGGGGAGGAACCACTCTCTTGCCTTCTGGACTCTCATGAAGAAAGGAGGCCTCCCACGAATCTGCTCTGCTGCCGACTAGGCCCGAGCAGGCCGCACCCAGACTGCTGGCTGCCGAGCTAGGCTGAAAGCCTGAGGGCCTGCACCCCCCACCAGATCGCTCTGTGAGCTCCCGGGCAGCGGCACGCAGGGAGCAGAGTCCTCCCACGAACCGACCTGCCGACCGGCCAGGGCCTGAGGCCCACACCTCAGGATCGACCGAAATCTACAGGCTACAGACTCCGAACTGGTTTGCCGTTGGTCCTGTCCCGTCTGAATCGGGTGAGAATATCCGAACTCTCCGCTGTTTCGGCCTGAGAGCCTTTCTCTGCTGTTAGATTCTGCTTCTCGCCGCACAGAGGCCGCCGCTGCCCGCGCCTCCCCTTCCCAGCGCAAGAGGAATCCAACTAGGCCGGAGCGAACCAAGGTTTTTGCACTCTTATTTCGTCGTTGGCTGCCTGCCCAGGATTCTGACCTTGAAAAAAGAACAGTTTGTGTAAGCCTTCGCTTCTTCGTTTTTTTCCTTTCCCTCAGTTTGTAACTATATACATATATATAATAGAGTATAGTTGTGTAGTTTTATTGTTTATTAAAAGTTTGTTTCAGTTCCGGACGCAGACCGAGGTGTGAATTTCCTCCTTCCCCTTTAAATCCCCTCTGTCTATAACAAGACAGAAGGATTCGTTAAGGTAATTCGAGGAGTTGTTACCTCGGTGCCTCGACCCTTAACACTAGTTTAGTGTTTAAAAGGATGGGACAGAATGCAGAAATCTTTATCTGGAACCTTACCACCTCTTCTTCCATTGTTGCTCAAGTGGTTCACCCTCAGGGAATGTTCAAAGGCCAAGAAATTTATCCCTTAAATGGAGTGACTTGATGCATTTGTGGAGTGGGTGCCTTCATTACAATTGTTTGTAAGTGGCCTCTTTGAAACTATTCCTCTTTCAAAGAAGAGGAAAGAAGAAAAAGCAGTATAAATAAACTAAAATTAAAATACCTTAATATGGGTATGTATTTATTTGATTTCAAAATTACTAAAACTATTTTCTTCGTGGCTTGTTTTTTAAAAAAGTCATGTGCTTTCTTCCATTAAAAAGCCCAAGCAGTTGATAGTCAAAATTCTTTTGAGAGAGTAAAGTGGTTATTTTTACTTCCACTTTCAGGAGAAAAAAAAAAAAGAATCTCCAATGGATTTTAGCCTAACTGTGGGGAGTGTGAAACTCTGGCTAGATTTAATGGAAATGCTAGGAAAAGGTATGTACCAAACCTACATTCTTTAAGCTCTTCCCAGCCTAAAATAAATCTTTTGGCTCTGGATTCTTCAATGTTCTCACTCCTGATATGGGCAACTTATTTAAAAGCAGCTACTCAGCATGTTGTGCACACGCTAGCCCTTTCTGGTGGTGTAAATCATCTGCATCAGTACACACAGGAGGAGGGAGGGCACCACTGGCTCAGCTGGCTTCCCCCGGCAGTGTGGGACCTTTGCAATAACCCTGCACCTCTCCTTCTTCGGTTCCCAGTGTGAGAAAAGTTGAGGGAACACGGCCAGAGCATTGCTCTATTTCAGCTCTTCTTGGCCATCGTATCAGCCTCTCAGGGCCATAGGAAGTGTAATGTAATGCTGTTCTAAATTTATGTCACAGGTTGGACCAAGAGTAGGGGAAGTTTTTAGGTCTCCTGCTGTGTTTTCAGTTCTGTTTCCTGGGGCAGGGGGAAGGGAAAGGAAGGGAAAGGGAGAAATACTGACTAGAGAGTTAAATTGATTTAACCTGAAGAAGACAGAAAATATGGATGTCCCCAACAGCATGATTAAAGACTGATTTTTAATAGATTGCCTTTGCTTTTAGTGGGAGTTTCAGCATTGTCTCTTTAATCTCTCTCTACAAGACGCTTCTCTTCCACCTTGCTGCTCCTGCTTCTGGATTAATCCATGCATAAGAACCAAGAAGAGATGCAACTCTGCAAACTCACAGAAGATGAGTTACAATGACACCAGTCAAATGAAATTATGTGTGTTCAACAAGATCAGTTCAAATATATATTGATTAAATGACTCTTTATCTGCCACAGGTGTAAATACAAAACTATTAAATTCAAGGTGAAGCAACTGTCTGTCCATAGCATGCTACCTGAAAGCGTTAATTGTGAGAAAATGTTATCTATGACCAACAGGCATTTATTCACTCAACATTTATGCTGTTTAAGTTGACAATATTAGGTTCATGTTAAGCTGGGATCTAGAGAATCCCTACAGAAAGAGTG
>NW_010395856.1:3167-9908 GCF_000710305.1 Buceros rhinoceros silvestris
AAGAGTGTTACACACTGGAGATTTCTCATTAAATTGTCCCTGACCAGGTTCTGAAACCTGAATACTCACAAATTACTTGTACAGAGTGATATACACCAGGCTTTATACAGCACTAAAGAGAAGCTAGAGATGTATGTTTAATAACATAACAAAGTTTGAAATTTATTGTAACTTTAATACTGAAGGATTTAAAAAGCAATTAAACTGTTTTAAAATATCAAAGAGTTTATGGAAATGCAATATGGATTTGAACAAACAGACCTAAATCAACACTGGTTTGGAAGTCTAGCAAGGACTAGAACTATGGGAGATAATTCAGGAACAGATGCATGAAATTAATTCCAGTAATACTGGAGTGTTAAAAAAGGCAACAGAAGCCAGCTTTGTTCAATAGAATGGAAAAATAATCATCCATTCTCTCCCTTTCTGGCCCCAAGGAGTTGGATTTTCCCGGCACAGACATTCACTGGTGACAGCAGATGCACCAAAATGTCTGGCACCGAGAAACTGATAGAAAACATAAAGGGGGGGAACAGCAGAAAGAAAAACAAACATACAAACAAACAAACTCCAATGCCAAAACATTAAAAAGAAACCCCACAAGTGTACATAATGGAAAGAGGTGAAGCCGTCTTTCATGTTTTACCACTAAAGTCTTAAAAGACGTAATGCACTTGAAACATTGAAGTAATGGTCAGTATAGCATAGCTAGAACATAGTAAAGGCTAGGGAACCTCGGAGTCTAGAAGCAATTTAATTTATCTTAAGAACATTGTATTTTAGTCACTGCGTACTCCCAGTCCTGAAAATTAGTTCTGCAGATGTGACTCCTTACCACCACTGGTTTCCCTCTGCTGCATGCAGTCTGCAAGGGCAGACCATGCTTTGAAGCACCAAATGATACCATATACTGGGGGTATGCATGGCCCCTATACTTGGCTTGATGAAAGTCAGAATTTGGGTAATGTGGAGATGAAGACTGCTAATGACTGGAGTTTTCAACAGAGACTTTCATCCAAAAGGTCTCCAGTTCCTCCTCACATTTCCTTATAAGCTACACTGAAACTGTTTCTTAGGTGATTCATTCACACCCTAGTAGCATGCAGAGTTGCACAACAAAACTACAAAGCAGTTTAAGAGGAAATGAAAAAGGACTGTGTCCCAGAGCCTTGTGTAGAAAGTACACCAGTTACTTATAGTAATTTCTAGCTCCAACTGGAAGCAGATGAGCAAGTCACAATTTGTTCAGCAAATTTATCACTTTTCTCAAGAATTGTCTGCAAACACACTGTGACTTTTATTAATTTGTCTCCAGCTGGCAAGGGTACACCAAATATTTAACGTGAATGAATCTTGGCCAATGGATTGCTCACACGCTTATGTATGTTCTAATTAATTCAATATTCCCGCTTTGACATTCAAGCTGAGGAGGCTCAGATCAAGCCCTAGCTACAACAGATACAGTTTCATTCCTAAAGTAACGAGAAATTTACCTTTTAAACAGAAGATAGCCATAGAAATCTTCCCCTCATTTAAAAGAAAGCATAGCAAATCAGAAACAGATCTCTGGCACTGACAGAAAGGCAAGAAGGAAATAGGAAAAATATTGATTAATGAGATTTATTTGTGCTGCGGATGGCGATCAAAGGGGAGTGAATGCAGCGTGTAGCACTCACCATTGCTTTTAAATCCAAAATTCCTTTGATGTGCAGTGCAGTATCCGGCCATTATGGGAAATAAAAGAAAAAGCTGTAAGAAATTTATTAATAAAGATTTAAACTGAACAGCTTCAGCCATAAGGCACATAGTAACCAAGGTTTTGCTTTTTAAATCACCAGCTGGTGAATAATTATGATAAAGTATGTTTAACTATTATTTTGTTTAGTAAACAAAGCCTCTTGATGCAAACATTAGTGTAGTTTCCATACAGTGCATCCTACACATTTGCAGAGCTGATAAGCATTTAAGCAATTTAAGAAAAAGAGCCCTCTCACACAAGAACAGAACTATAGGACATGTTCAGGATACTGAAGACTGAGGTTTTCCTAATCAGGTGTGAATGCTGTCTTCTCATATCCTCATCTAATCATAGGGTACAGCTGCATGGACGCTTTTGTTTGTCCCAAGAAGGCTGTTTTGTTTTGCTAAAATAACTGACTGTTCATCAGGAAAAGATAATGTATCATGAATGGAATATATATGGCTTCCTGTTGCAGTTAAGTTCTGCCATTGACTCGTTCAGTGACTAATTAGTATTGAAGGACGACCCACCACATAAAGGTCAGAAACCTCATGACTAAAAGGTGGAACTGAGGTGAGTCCTCCTACTGTCTACTTCTGTCTCCAGATGAGTAGTAAGAGAGAAACTGCTGCCACCCTAGTCTCCCTTCTCTGACAAGATTAATTCCAAAGTTTCATAAAAGATGTGGATTAATTTTTCATATCCCTCAGCTGGGGTATTAATGCATACAGCTCTAAGAGCAATAGAAAACAGATTCTGCCATCAATGATCCTAACGTAAGTCCATTAGTCACCAGAGAAGTTAGTACTAATCTGCCATGGAGCCATCAGAGGCAGGTTGTGACTCATAGCACCATACAGAGTGTCTCATGAAGTGCTGGTGCATGCATGAGCAGGATGCCCTGAATCCCCACAGCAATCAAACAACTTTATTTCCCTTCTTGGAAAAACATCACCATCTTGCAGCATGCCACTCACATAGGGCTGAGGAAGAGGGTGCTCCTCCTAATAGGTAACTCAGATTTCTCTTGAGATCCCTCAGCAGGCTGAGCAACCAGAAAGGGTCCCAGATCATGTCACTGTTCTTGAGACAGCCTGGGGATGCAGCAGGAAATTACACACACATTAGCTGTGGCTGATTTCAAAACAAAACAAGCTGTTTGAATAGTTAGATTAATGATGGCCAACCAGGCTCCAGGAAAAGTAGTTCATGTCTTGCTAATTCACAGGGGATGTTGGCCAGGGTACACATATGGGGACAGTGAGAGAGCATTTCCTGAGATAGTCAGAAAACATTTAACAAACTTCACAGGAGATTTATGTTTCAGATGCAACAAATGTCTTGAACAGTGGGGACAAGAGAACAAAGTTACGTCTCCATTAACTGAAAACTGGCTACAGTACAGAAAAGAGAGTCACCATAAGGCAGATTATCACTGGCTGACAAGAAATTACTTGAGGCAGAGTAGCTGGTTGCGGTGGGGCTGCCATTTCATTAGTCTCATCAGAGCTCCTTTCAAAGTAGCTGATAACTGTTACTGCCAGACAAGAGTTGTGGAAAGGGTCGATGTGTCGATCATTGATTATTTCAGTCCAGAAACACCCTATTATTCCTAAAGTATCTGTGGCATATTCCGCCTCCCACCTTCTCCCCTGAACAGAAACAAATGAGAAAATCTCTGAAGTGCAAGACATAGCAGGTAATACAGAAAAGGCAAAATAGCCTATTTGGTGACTTGTAAGACGGAGGGGGGAAAAAGTCAGGCAGGAGACCTAACAGTCTAACTGGCCTGCTCAAAATTATCATTCAGAGGATGAGTGCTACATTGAAATAGTTGCAGAAAGTGGGACTAATTTACTTTCATATGATGGGTTACTCTTGTGACAGAAGCTGCCTACTGCTCACCGTAAGCACATGGGTTGACTTTTGTCAAGAAACGCTTCTTTCTGCTGTCCCAGGTGTTGTTGCCATCTGCTCCTGGACTGAATCTTAGAGGTTGATGGAGAATCCCTAACCGTGGAGAATTCCCAAATGGTGTGTGGAGAGGTGGGAACCTGCTAGGTTTGAACCCTCCTTGGCAGCAAATTTGCTGCTCCCCACAGAGCAGGACAGCTGAGCCCTGGTATGTTATTCCCAGGTTACAGCTACCAACTGCGTTGAGACAAAGGTCAGAAACAGCTTTACGTTACTTCCCTGGTCACTATCACCCAGCTACATATCCTGTGATGACTGAGTAAAGGAATATTTTTAAAGTACTCTATGAGAGCCCATAGCATGCTCTTTCCTCAGTGCAGTTCTTTGCCGATAGTGCATTTTCCCTCCACTTGACACTGAAATCACAAATTACGTGTTTTGGCTTGCTGATGGGAAGCTGATTCAACAGCCGCAGATTAATGTTTCTTCTCTCAGTCTCTGCTAGTTCGTCTTATTTCAGGCCTCATTAGGTGGGATTTCTCCTTTTACTTAGAACCTCAGCCCAGTCTTCACACTTTACTAGCTATCCTCACCTTTCTAGCCTCACCAATTTCCTGCTTACTTGGTTATATGTTTTTCAGCTGTTTGCACCATTACATCAACACAATTACCTGACTAATTTTAAGTTCATCTCTGGCATTCAAAGGGATTAAACTTAATTGCCTAATATAACCTATTGTGGTTACATATTAGAAACAGGATGACTTGAATGAATCTAACACAACCATTTTGTCTGTAATACTTGTAATTTTTATGACATCAAAGACCACTGCTACTTCATTCAACAGCTTCCTTGGGCTTTGAATCAGCCCCTCCTGGAACAAAAGAAGTAACAACACGATCACTACAACTACAAACACAAAATGAAAATATAAACTGTAGTTTCTGTGAAGTACTATGAAGTTCCAGGTTGATATAATTGATAGCATGTATGCCCCTCATAATGTATTACAGTCAGAAAAAAGTCAAGAGTTGCAAAAGAGCTGCACACAGAAATAAATAAAGCAAAGGTTCATAATACTCCAGCAATCGCTGCAGGTTAAACAAAATTTTTCAGTTTGCCGAACACATTTGGTGTGTCTCATAAATATATAATTGAAATAATAAACAAGTGGCTTTTCTATTCCCAATACACTTTAAGAAAATGCACCTTCTTTCTGAAACAAAGTTATTCTTAAATGATACTAATGGCACCCTTTTTTTAATCTCCCACATTCACTCATCCTGCATTTATTTTTCCATATTTCTTATTGTACAGAAATAATTAACATCTTACCCAGCATGAGTCGCAATTTTTGTTTAAATTCCAGAAAAAGACAGCAACCCTTTCACATCATCTCACATTTCCAAAACCATTTGTCTTAACTTAGTATCAGCCAACCTTGAACAGGTTCATTTTGCCATAGAAGATGTATGAAAGAATTTTGGGAAATTTAAGGCATTTAAAGGCATTTAAGGCTTCATTCACAAACGGTTGAAACTGAGTGGCCAACCTCATCATCCATGAATTCACTGTTCTAAGCATAACACTGTTGCATTTGAATAACTAAAAAATATGGCTATCAGAGCTCAGTGGAGATACTTCACGGAAATAATTTCTAACTACAAATATTAGTTTGTTCGAATGTCACCTTTGCTAAATATTTTTCAACTTTTCAATCACAAAGTCACTTTTCATTACAAAGTTTTCTTATTCTAGTATTTGTACTTCTTTTTACTGTTTGCAATTTGGATGCAGAGCCTTACATTTGTTCAAGTTGCCAAATTATTAAATTAATTACCAGTTATAACAATATCAAATGACCAGTCTAAATATTAAGTGAGCAAAGCAACAATTTATTTAGCAATTACAAGACTGTGCATTTACTGACTGACGACAACCAGTGCAGCAGACATTCTGCAAGGGTAGCCAATTTTCATTGCCAGCTCTTGAAAGCAGCAAGAAAAGATTCTGTTTCGGTTCATTTTGAGAGTAAACACTGAGTTCTTCCTTATTTTGTCCAAATCACTTTTCTTCATTCTTACCACACAGAAATGCAGACCAAAATCTCCAGTTCAAATTGTTGCAAACTTAAGCCAGAAATCTGATCCAAGCTTTGCAAGAGATCTCTTTGTCATTCAGGGAGAGTCCTAACCTTAAATTATGACACTCCTCAGGTTCATGATATTTGCCATTAAAATTCAGAAGGCAGAAAGCCTTTCTAAGGATGTAGGTACATGCTTTCCTGGCATCTCCATCACCCGTCTCTGCTGGGGGGTCACAGCTATGCAGCTTGACCCCAAAGAAGGAGTGCCAGCCAAAAAACTGTTGTGGGCAGATGAGGCATAAGGAGAGGCAGTGTTAACAATTCATCCTGTGGGCAACCTACTGCTATAATTTGAAGGTACCCACCTTGGCATAAAACCTCGAGGGAAGGTGACAGTTCGAGAAGTATTTACCCACTTCAACTCTTCCAGGAAAACACAATTAGACGAGCAAATTAAGTCCAATATGAATATACTGAGTGGAGTTTGCTTGTGTAAGTATTGCAGTGTGTGAGAAAAGACAAAGCAAATGTGCATCTTGATTTTCATTTGGGACCTAGTCAGCTTGCAAATGAGAATTGAAATCACACGTAGTCTCAGTTTTTCTTTTCTCTCCACCCCCTGTCTCCCCCAGTCATAAGAGTTTTCATGTGCTTTCAGTCTCTCTTTTTGTTCTACTACAACAAAGTCCCCAAACAATTGCCGGGTCAAATGTGTTCTGTCTTTCTTCTATTAGTGCAACAGCTGGTGTTTGCTTCTTAAAATTCCTTTACTGTCAGATAACGCATGCTTATCCTTTTGAAGAATTTCTAACATGACTTACAGTTCCAGTCCTTTGCTGCTCTCTTGACCTTACTTTAAACACTAGATAGGTCTACACAAAAGACATCGAATGTACACATTTGATGTTCAGACTTGGAAAGAAGCATCAGTAGATTCCTGCCTGATGGAATTTGTGAAATTTTTCCTGATGGAAAATGTGAAAACATGAGTTTGAGCAA
>NW_010395856.1:9997-25224 GCF_000710305.1 Buceros rhinoceros silvestris
TTCCTGCTGTATCTTGCAGAAGTTTAGATTCTGACTCACATACATCTCACTTTTTCAGCAGAAACTCCATATTGCTTAAAAAATCCCCACCAAACAACCCCATAACATCCTACTGTGATGGATGTGTATTTCTTCAGCATATTCCAGATGCAGCAAAGTACTTGTACTCACGCCAAACTTTCAGCAGGCAAGTGATAGTACCTGATAACCTTTTTATGCCTCTTGGAAGAGAGAGACATTGTCATCTCCCAGTCAAAAGTGGCACTACTTTAGATGTTTTCCAAACAGCTTATAATTTGCTAGGATAGATTATTCAACATGGGTCATACTTTTTAATGGGATGTCCAAGAAAGAAAAAAAATTAAAGTCAACCATGTATTGAAAACTAATATATCTATCAAACTGGGACAAAGAAATGACAACTGTTAAAAATGTTCTTGACATTTAAGATGGTTATGGGCTTAGGTAGAGACTCCAAAATAGTACAGGTCATGCTTTCAATAGTAATTTATTTTAACATTAGAACTGAAGTCTCTTGATAAAATTACAGAATAAATTTAATCTTAACAGGTGTCAAGCAGCCTAGGGGCTAGTTTCCTTACTGCCCTTCTGGAAGGCAGACTGCAGCACTGCACTGGCAGCCAGACAGAGAGCAAAGGAAGCTTTCAAACATCTCAATTCTAGGCTGTTGGACTTCTGTCTGCAATAGTATTTAGATGATCCAAAACCCAGAATTCTGCGATCCAGAATTTTTCTGGAATCTACCCTGTTGTGGGCTACAGTGTTCCTAGAGTCTGTCAGTCAAGTACTAAATAGAATTGTCTAGAGCTGACACTCCTCTCTCGTCTTCCTAAGGCCATAGATTAAAAAGGTTCTTCTAGAGGTTCTCTGTAGTATCTTCACTGTGTCCAGGAGTAGACTTTATATTATTTCCATCTTTTCACACAGCATAAAGGGACAAAATACCTCTCAGCTGGTCTTTATGAACTGCTTCAGAGTATATTCAGATGGGATAAAGACCCAGAAGATCCAAAGCTGTTATTGACCATGAGTTAACCCAAAACCCACTGGGACATGTGGAGTAGCAGAATTCATGGACTTTGGTGAGCTTCAGATCTGGCTCCACACACCCCTTTAATGATATTTCAAAGTATTACAGCTATTTCAGCAGACGCCCAGCATCTGTGGACTTGATGGGGTGCTAATCCTATTACAAGGTGATGATTGGAAGCTATAGCTTATACTTCCAGATGGTTTTAGGATTCAGAGACCACATATGCTCAAAGAGGAGAGAAGGAATGTTTAGAGAGCTGTCTGGGTGTGAGAGTTTCATAAGGTATTTGCAGAGTTTTGAGAGTTTCCGGGTAGCTAGGGACCACAAACCATACATACATTGAACAGTAGAAATTCACAGCACTCTTAACAGTTTGAGGACTTTACCCAGCAGTATGTAGACCTGTTAATATTCCCACTGGAATGTGTCAGAGATCCCAGCAACTCTTGGCACAGTACACTTGGCAATCAGCCACTCAGCCTTCTGCTTCTAGGAAATTATGGAGGCCTTCTACTCATTTTCCCAGTTTTTCATCAGAGTGAAAGGTTCAGGTGACGTCACTTGTTCCAATGCTGGCACTGTAGACTGGTGACCCATGAAGGCCTCATAAGGATCTCACTAATTTCCTGGTACTGATGAACTAGAATCTGTTGATTATAATGCACACTGACTTCCAAAGACTGCACAACTTCATAGCCCAAAGCTCCTGCGAAATATTCCTAAGGAAAGAAAGGAAAACTGCATGTTAATGTGGAAACTCACAAGATTTGATAGCTGTCAAAGCTCCAGCTACAAGAATCTTAGCTTCACTTGCAGTAAGTGCTAGCCCCCAGGAGCAAGGGAAAACTGTGAACTGTAGGATCAAAATATATTCCACTGTTAGCCAATGAGAATGCAACATTTACAAACAGCAGCTATTAGCAGCATATATTATAGAATGAAACTTGTTTGATCACGTGCTCAATCTTTTGTAATGTTCAAACATAAAAGTTAGCAATGTCAAACAAATAAAATATTTGAGCGAGTTATCAGTAGTGTTACTCTGTATCTATTAGTCTCACACCTCTTTTGACTTAGCTGTATCAATGTTTTGTAATTAGATGGTTGGACAACACATCCCTATCTAACAGGAAAAACTACACTGGAAACATGGAAAAAGAGATCTTGGAAACTATTTTCAATACAGCATCAGTAACTCAGTATAGTTCAGTTTAAGCTTATTAGGATTATATGTAAAAGCTTTGAAACTGGGTGTATGGAAGCAAGAACTGCTAGATTAAGTGAGATTCATTTTGTGCCGTAGGTGTCTTTTACTGAAGGGGAAGCATCACTGCTGTCCTTTCACTGCAGTATCGGATAGTACATATGACGTCTACTGGCTGAACTGATACCGGTTTGTAAGAACATCTCTGTAATCATTCACCATTCCACATTTTTTGTTACCAAACTGCAGAAAGAACATGTTTGTTCTTGAACAAACAAAACTAAAAAAGCTTTAAAAAGCAGTTTAAAATAGTGTTTGAGTATTGTCTCCTGCGTTGCTTTTAGAGATGTTGCGACACATGAGTTGGGAGATATGCCAAAATTACTTTCTTCTTTAGTAAGGATGCTTAGCGTGTTACAGAATAATTGTATGTATAATGTTACAATCGCCAAAACTCCATGAGCGTCTCTAACCATGTTATCCCATACATGTTGTATAGGAGCTGACATGGGAGCACCCAATTAAAGCGAAGGGAATAGTGAATCAGTGGGAGGCACTATCGACCTTTGAACCTGCTAGTAAAAAGTCTTAAGAAATATCTACCTGCTCGGAGTTACATGTTTTGCTCTGTGTATGTTAGGGTCATCGCACTGATGCTTGCTTCATCTGGTATGACTTCAGTTTTATAAGCACAAAACTTGCAACTAAATCCATTCATTCAGACCCCTTAGTCTTTACGGAGTATATTTAACTTTGAGAGACACCATGGAGTTATAAAGATACCTGTGCCACTGATGTTGAATCAGTCCCAGAGGGAGTAGATTGGAAGGAATAGCATACTTTATACTGCTGCATTGTGCCAAGAATTCCACATTTTATACATCTTAAAATTTTGTAGTCTATAAACCAACTCTTCATTATTGATGCATCGTAAAACATCTCGAGTTCCATTTTTGGTGCCAGGAGCCTTTTCAGGTTTCCATTGCTGCTCACTACTTACCAACTGTTTCAAGACTGATCGGGGTGCAGATTTTTCTGCTACCACCAATATTTTCTTTCCTGTCAAGTCTCTAAACACCCTTCAGATTCATCAATATTTTAACTATCAAAGTATCCATTCCTGGTAGTTACAGTGGGAGTGAGATCAGACTTCTCTGATGCATGAGAAACTGTCAACATAGGTATACGTGGGCACCACATCTAATCAGACTTCTAGAGCAATAAAATGGTGCCACAGAGTTGTTGACAGAACTTGACTACTGATTTTAATAGCAACAGGTCTGGCTGAATGGGGTCTGCACATGATTCTTTCAATATGCTGAAAAGGGAACCATGTTTGATCTTTCTTCATTTCCATCTCACCCTATCTACTGAGGCTGAAATATCCCCACGAGTATATAGTTAAGAGGTGCAAGAGGGTGAAAGAGGATTTGCACTCAACTTTTGGTTACACCACAAGAGCTGATAGCTGTGACCAGTGTTAATGGTGTCATAAAATGGGACTTGAAGTGCCAGTGATGTTATCAGCAGCAAGTTTGTCAAAACTAATGAAAAAACCTGCTGAATGCAAGACTAACAGGAAAACACAGGGATGATACACACATCTCACCAAAGTGGTCTGGAATTTCTCTGAATACGTAGATTTTAGTAATAAACATCTGCTCTTTGCTGGAGGTATGCACTAGTATTATGGGTTGGGTTTCTGTCTGACATGGTTTCAGTAGTGGGGGATGTAGCTGCTGACGTGGCTTCGATAAGAAGCTTCATGAAAAGATCCCCCTGGATCCAATTGGGTCCCACCTCTGGCCAAGGCTGAGCCAATCAGCACCTCTGCAATAAATGTATTTAAAGAGGGGAAAGCCGTTTGGCAAAAGCCTTTGTTTTGTGCTCTCTTTTATTTTGGAGAGTTACAGGATAAAGGAAGAAACAACCATGTGGTCACCCAGGTTAGTGAGGAATTGTTTGGAAAGGCACTCTGGAGTAGCCATTTCCCTTTGGCTGATGGCAAGAAAGCAGGCTGAGCCTTTGCACTCCTCAGACATCACCAGTGGAGAGAAAGTCTGTTTGAAGCCCAAGGAGAGGCCCATGCTGGAGCAGGAGACCGCTTCCTGAAGAATGCCATCACTCTAAGGAAGATCCATGTTGGGACAGTTCATTGCTGATAGATCTGCTGCCTGAAGATCCCCACGCTAGCTGGAGAAGTTCATGGAGAACTGGCTCTGGTGGGAAGGACGCCACGTTGCCACAAGGGAGAACTGTGAGGAGTGTTTCTCTTGAAGACCTAGAAGCAGAAGCAGCATGGAGCAAACTGCGACTGACCACAGCACGCCCTCCTTGTGCTGTGTGGGAGGAGGAGGTACCAAAGCTGGGCCCAAGAGGAAGGGCGGGGTGGGGTGGGAAGAGTGTGTTTAAGATCCTGTTGTTTTTCTCACTATCCTACTCTGATTGTATTGGTGATTTGGTAGTAATTTTGTTGTTTAAATTAATGTCCTGGTTTGAGCTAAAACTTCCGTGTTTTGGGAAATTGTTGCATAACACTGGGTGGCAGTGTGGGCGGTCGGAAGATTACGTGCTTACGTGCTTACGTTACAGGAATGCAGTAACCACCCACGATGGGCGAGGCTTCTTGGGAGATTATATAACCCTGTTCATTACGTAATAAAGTGCCATTTTTGCATCCTCTACGTTAGAGAAAGTGTATAAATGACCCTCGACGGCAGAGGTCGGATGCCAAATATCACAACAAGTTGCCACAGGAAATGGACAAATAGGAATTATTCCATGTAGTGCAATAATTCCGCATTTAATTGGTTAAGTGAGTCAGGTGAACGTAACGTTACGTCGGGAGCCTTTAAAAGCAGCAGGCCGGGGGAGTGTCGCTCTCTTGGACCCCGGACAGCTGCCCGACGGGATGGTTTGAGCTGAAGCTTCCTTGTTTTGGGAAATGGACAAATAGGAATTATTCCATGCAGTACAATAACTCTGCGTTTAATTGGTTAAGAGAGTCAGGTGAACGTAATGTTACGTCGGGAGCCTTTAAAAGCAGCAGCCCGGGGGAGTGTCTTTCCTCTTGGACTCCAGACAGCTTCACGGAGGAGAGCTCCTGCGACTCTGCTGGCCCGACTAGGCCCAACTAGACCTGACCTGTCGAACGACTGGGCCTACACCCCCAGAGGACCTGAGGATTATGGACTTTGAACTATTCCTGCCGTGAGTCTCGTCTGAATTGGGTGAGATATCCGGACTCCTAGCGGTTTCATGCAGTGAGTTTTTCCTGTGGTTTACTTGCTGCGCAGGGGTTTCTTCCGCTCCCATCCCGCCACGAGGACTGAAAGCAGCCGCAGAGTCTTCACTCCCACCTCGCTACTGGGTGCCTGCCAAGAGCACTGACCTTGAACAGGACTGCTAAGAACTCTGCTTATCTAAGTCCTCTCCGTTTTTTTTCCCTTTCACGGTTTGTGCATATATATATAGTAGTGTATAGTTGTGTGGATTTATTGTTTATTAAAAGTTTGTTTCAGTTTTCCCAAAACGCAGACCGAGGTGTGAATTTCTTCTTTCCCCTTAAACAACTTCTGTCTCTAACAAGGCAGACGGAATCGTTAAGGAATTTGAGGAGTTATTATAGTTATTATTGCCTCGGTCCCTCTACCCTTAACAATTAAAAAGATTTTGTTTGCTTTTTTGCCCGTGACGACAAGTGGTGAGCGAGCCCTCCCTGTTCTTTGTCTCAACCCTTAAGCCATTTGCTGTATCTTTCTCCTACTGGAGTGAGAGAACATCCGAGTGTTGCTTGGTTGACAGCTGGGTCTAAACCACGACATAGTATGAGGCAGTGAATGTGTATGGGCATTTAACTGCAACACAGCAGCGTTGCTTGATATTCTCAGTGTGTAGGGGAAGAAACTTGTGGGGAAGCACGATGTTAGACCATCTATCTCCCAGACTCACACCGTCATGATAGCCAATATAGGATTCCTATCCAAATAGGATTCAACTGATCCTTTAGGCAAAGCAACAGCTTTCATTGACCAAAAACTGTATCTGCCCGCCTCAAACAACATCATCCTGATTCAAATGGAATGGCTTTGTCTGAACAAATACACTTTGTTTTTAAGGCAGAAGAATGTAGCTGCAGGCAAGTTTATAAAATCTATGTATAGTGTGTGGACAGATGGATGCATACATATATCACGGCAAGTCATACCACTGGGGTATTCACTATGGAGCACAGAAGGGCTCTGTTCCTACGATCTTTTCAGACTTTTAACTATTAAAAAACCAAAACCACGCAATTACCCATTAGCATTCCTCTTTGCCACACAGTAAAGAAAAAGTATTCAGGCATAGTAGAAGATGTGGTCCTTTTAAAGGATCATTCAAAATTTTGGGCCTATGGTAAACAAACACTTCTCTAGTAACTGTCATTTTCTACCACGTTCTTGATGTAAAATACCAACACCTACCAGCCTAGCTTTACCTGTCATCAGATAGCTATTTACAGTATTTGATAATAAATAGTTTATGTTCTTGATTAAGCCTTTATTATGCTGGTACAGTTTATGAAGTAATGAAGTTCTGTAAACAGCTTATACAGAGCATCCCCGAGACGTTCTCAGATGGAACAAATGCCACCATTTCATAATCAAACAGTTTGAATCTTTCTCAACAGACCAATAATTTCGAATGTTCAGATAACTTTGCAAATACAAGTTTTGCAAAATTTAATTTCCAAGAAGTATTTTAAATTAATTTGCATATACGTCTGGAAAACAAAATCCAATTGCTGCATGGAAGTCACAGGAAGTACTGAGGGCTGTAACAGAGTCTTGCAAGCAGGGATTGAATTTACAATGTATTTTCCAGAACTGTGTGTTTTTGTAAGCCAGTGAGACACAAGTATGAAGCTTAGATATCAGTTACGCTTCTTTAAATTCTGAAAGTAGAACTTAGTGGAAGGATACGGAGAATTTGGTGGCAGAAAGAGTCATCATGGCTTGGCTTCGCGAACGAAGATCTGGGAAGGGCTTTTCCCACGCTCGCTGCAAGCGATGAGTGCACCCTTCAGGCCTGCGCGGTGGATTTTTTAGGTGAGGTGCAGCGTGCACGGAACTGGCTCCACCCTTTACACCTGAGGTTCATCTGCCAGGGCCTAGTGAGCTTGGACGGTGACAGCGAAGTCCTCAGGTCATAGGTTTGGTTAGAGTATCCTTGTCTTGGAGCCTTACAGGGCTAAATGAGCTCCATCTGCCCAGGTTTGGAGTCAGAGTTGTCCTTCTCCTAGGATGGTGCCCGAAGGCTAGTGAGCCCATCCTGCCCATGGACACACCTTGTCTGACCCTTCAGTTGAGACCTGTCTGGCTTGGGAGACCCCACCGGAGGCACATGCCACCACCAGCAGAGCTCTCAACCTCACAAGGGCACACAAGCTCTTTCCCCACGGCAAGGGGGTGCCCATGAAAGAGTCGCTGCTCTACCTCCAGACATCACAGACCCGGGCACGGGGCGGCCGGGGCCTGCCAAGAATGGGAGTTCTGGAGGGTAGCAGAAAGAGTACATTTGAACAAAATACAGAACTTCAAGTTGGAGGTTAAGTTTGTAAAATATTTCTGGCAGGGATCTTAATTTGTATTTTACAACAGCAGCTAGTACAGAAACATCACATTCCTAATTGGAAGTTTCTAGTCATTGTAACATACATATATTACAACAGGATGGAATGCAATAGCATTCTCTATCGGACAGTGCTTAAACTGAAAATATAGATCCTACTGTATACACCGTCATAATTTAGAAAGTAATTTATGATCTACCAAGTAACTATAATCCAGTATTTCTGCACACGAATTCAGATTATATGGAACTCATCTTCTGGGAAAGTAATTCCCATGAATCAGAGATAGTTGCCACAGACTATGAGTGACTTCAGTAAGAGTTGGAAGCATAACTATTCCCACAGTTTTCAAACCAGACTCTTCAGGCCTTATTTCAGTCTTATGCTTTGATTCAAACGAAGCAAAATCAACAGCTCACATGCACAAACAAGAGAGAGGCATTTTGCCTAAACACTAGGCACTTCCAAACACATTTGGCACCAAATGTCTGGTTAAAGTTTGTTTTAGCATTTGGTTTTCAAAACCACCTTCATTGCACCAACACACAGGTCACACGTTCCATTTTTTTCATATTAGCAGAATTGAATCACTTTCCCAGGGCAAAAAGTCGATATTATGAACTGAAAATTTCCTTCCCACAAATATTCTTTTTAGTTCTTTTCAGCAATGGCTGCAGTCAATCCCTATGATACTACTTACAATGCGAGTGAGGAAAATTTAATGAATATATGACTTTATTCACTCAAATATGAACCTCAGTTAGAGCTGGAGTTAACTTCCTAGCTGTGAAAGTCTAGTCTAGTAACTTTCTTTGCCAGCTATGAGAACATGAACTTCATAAAATCAGACATACAGCAGTTGTTACTCAAAAATCAACTTTAACAACAGTTGCCACAACACAGGATCCATGAAAACAAGGGGCTTTTCATTTCTGAGTGTGACATAGAGAAATGCATGTAAGGACAGAATTTTAAAGTCTGAACTTGAAAAAACAAAATTCCTTTATCCAACGCACATCTCAAACGTGTATTTGTCTTCTTTGTAAAACATATGCAGTGGTCATAAAACTTATTTTTGCATTAAATTACCAAATTTCATAAATAATATTTCTCAAAAATGTCACTTCAGAAGTTTGACAGTTCCTTTGTAAAGTCAGCTATGAAATGTCTGATACCTAATAAGTGGGAGCACCAAACAACTTTTCTCCTTTTAATTGCAGTAAGCAAAGTACCAGCATCTTGACAATAGAAAGACTGCTACAAAGAAGCTTCCTGTAGTCCATGAGTATAAAGAACCATTGTAGGTAAAGGCTGCATGGCATGAATTTACTCTAGTGGCTCTGTCACATGTTTTATGACAAAACAAGCTTAAAGAGAGTAATTTGGGACAGCTCCATATTACTCCAAATCAATGGGATTTAAAAATACCAAACCATGACAGTTACATCTACAGAGAGATGATTAAATCTTACTGGTTTTATAGAACAGCTCAGGTGTCCAGAATGCCACTAGGAACTGGTGAAAAGACGAGGTTCTCATCATAAACCCTCTTTCACCACCTACAATGGCTTCTAAACTGTATTGGTCCATGAACAGGAGCCAGGAAAAAAAGCTTTCCAATTTGGATTTGAGGACTTATTTGATAGTTGCTCTGAAATTTTAAAGAAAAGTCTAAATAAATACTTGGCGTCAAATAATCTTGCTCCAGAACTACATCTCTTTCAGCAATTGTGTATTCTCTTAATCCTGGTAATTTTTTTTCGTTCCTCAGATGAATTGACTGTTGCTTTCTGGACAGCATGCATTCCTCTGAGGTTGGATCAATATATTGGGTTAGACAACCTCATAAGGTTTGCTGGTTTCCTGAACTATTTATTACTCTACAGTACAAAACCGAGATCTTCCTAAATTGTTAGACACCGTTAACAGTGATCAAGAGTTATTTATGTTTGTAGGTAGAGTCAATGGTCCACAGGAAGATGGATCACTCTCTCAGACCACTTGTTAACAGTTGGAGATGATATTCATAACTATTTCTATTAGAATTCACTTCAGTCTTGGCAGGAGTCTCAGCTGAGAATATCCAGATCTAAATTGTTCTTGTTCTAATCTGTCTTATTCCTAAAGCTCTTACCTATAAACAAGCCATTTATAAGAAAACGCTGCAATAAGAGCTTTGAGACACATTGGCAGAATGGTTTGGGAGCATCTGGAAGACTGTACACCGCTTATCTATTATGTTTCGGAAATACTATATACTCCAAAAGAACAGGTGGTGCAAAACAAAAGAGTATTAATGAAAAGACTGCGATAGCAGCTACACAGAGGATGTGTCATTAATATACACATAAACTAACAGTGTAAATGGATGTGTGTGCTGAGCTGGAGTGCCAGCGCGTGCCACCAACTAGCACCTGTTTTGAACCAAAACATCATTATGGGTTTTATATTTGAGGTCTGGCTCCTACACAGGCCAGTAATTCCAACAGGACGGACTTCTGCAACATACAGAAAGTAAATTGGAACAGAAGGTTATTCTGGAGAGTAAAAAGGTAGGCACTGATACAGTTATAAACACTGTTATCCACACAAAGAAACAGATAAAATGATGAAAAAAATCCTTCTGAATATATGGTATGGCTATGGAGGAGTTCATAATCAAAGAAAAACCTGTCTTGAGGGACTGATTTTAGGATGTCAAGCAGCACACATAAAAAGATTGCTTGTATTCATCTTCCAGGTATACTCCTGAACACTTTCAGAAGCTCTTATCAGACCACATAGGCTGAGAAATCACAGCTGGAAAAACATCCTCTTTAATACTCAAGAAAGCAGCTGTGAAATTAGACAGTGTTGAAATTTATGGTAGAGAAGACAAATTATTCTGTACTACCTTCCTTATAAAAGCAAGAAAACTGTGACAAGCAAATTATATCAACGTAACAGGAAAAGCAGAGACAACTGCATGATCTTTTCTAAAGATCCACTTAAATGCTTCAGTTCTGTTGGTTGAGACTCTATCATAGATAATCATTCCCTTTTTCATTTCAAGTGCTCACCCAGCTGGTAACAATGGTAGTGGATTCTGTAGTTTAGCTGTCTGACTCTCCATAGTTAATTTTTCTGAATCTTCTTTTTTTGTCCAATTTCATCCTCTTAGAAATCAATGAGGAAAGCACTCACATCAGTACAAGGACTTTTTATCAAGGCCTAAACATTGCTTGTTTAACTGTTAATATCAGAATTTGTACTTCTTAAATCTGGGTACCTTAAGAAGTAAAAGTAGGTTATTCTTAGAGATGAGTGCAGAGAAAAATGGCACTAAGGTACAAAAAGAACTGAAGTCATTCTCAAGAGAGTAAGGAGAGATGGAAAGAAAGAGTTTTCAGGCTACAATAAAAAGCTGAAATAAAGCTGTCCTGACAGCATGAGTTAAGAACTACAGCAAAGAGCTAGAAAAATTTTAGTTCAAGACCTGGCTTCCCAACTTTTCCTGTTGGGACAGTAATATTGATGATCTTCATGAACTGCTCTGAGATCAGTAGATAAACAAGAGTATATACAGCTAACTACTACTAAAAATTAATTACAGTTATTAACGCAGCATGACAGCTGGCATTTTTATTATCCAGCATCAGATGCATTTTTAAGAATCTGACCCGTACAATAACATGCAAAATAATTACTGAGCTACATTTCAGGAATGTGTCAGGTTCCTAAATATAGGTCTTGCTATTCTCAGCCTGTAAGAAAGCCTCCCTACGACATTCTTCAGCTCACATATCAAGAACCATCTTTTTCATATGACCAGAGATTTTACTTCTCAGGGGTGTTTACCATACTCCTTTCTCGTTATTTCTCTGTCCATTACTATAAGCAGGTCAACTTATTAGCGATCAAAAGAGTCACAAGATGTTTTACAGACTTAACCAGAGAACGACATATAGAACTTGTCTGAACTCCAGTTCTCTAAAGACCAAGCTTTGCAAATGTGTCTGGGCAACTAAATCCCATTTTGGTGTCTAAAGAACTTTGTGCTCACAGCCAAGAGCTTCTACAAAATTCATTTTGGTGTTAAATTCACCTTAATGAAACCTCGAACTAATATGTTATGGCAAAGAAGCAGCAAAGACCTTTATGAAATTGGGAGCTATCCACTTTTGTAAAGCCTACTCCCCTGCTAAGGGAGAGTAAGATGTTTGCCAGAAGGAGAGAAAAAGATGAGTGTCGTAGGAAGGTAAGGTAATCACACAGGTGGCAATTCTAGGACTGACAGGTAAACAGTTTCCTTACATTGGATCAGTTCATAATATTCTCAGTTACTTCAAGCAAGAAGAAACTCAGTTTGATATCCAATGTAAAAATTGGCACCCCTAGAATTGTACAACAGTTGTACCAACTTGACCAACATGTACCAGTTAAGAAATTTTGTGTATACAGAAAGCCTCACATAGCAAATTTCTAGAAGTGCTGAAAAATTGCCAAGATGAAATGTTCAACTTTCACATGCTGCATTAGGCAAAGTAATTTTGATTAATTTTTCCAGTTTTCAAAAAAATTCAACACTTCAACCTCAGTTGAAACTGAAAATGATACTATTGTATTTCCTCTGAAAATGTTCCTTGAAAACATTTTGCAGAAATGCAAATCTTAGAATTTTTACATCATATTTAAGATGTATTCTCCCTTTTTCTCAAATAATTAGTCTTTATTTCTTGAAGGAAAAGTTAAAAAAGCAAAAGCCTGAAATAGAAATATGTAGTGAAGAAGATGAAAAATCTCTTTTTCTTATTGTTTAGGCATTTTTTCCCTTGAAAAAAGAAATAGAAAATTATATTTCCTCTCTCCGATTTCTTGCACACTCTTCAAAGTCATTTTTGAAAGGCTGTTCAGAAGCAACATGAAAAGTTTGTTTTGATATATTTCAGTATTTCTGATGGAAAAGAACCATAATTTTTTTCTCTAATAAATATTTTTGGCTGCCATTTAAGAGCAAATGTTTTTCCAATCAGTTAAATTAAATTGTGTTTATAATTACAAGCTTCAATTTCTCATATCTTTCAGACCCACTTTATAAGCAATGTCTTTATCTACCTAAAATTCCAGTATGCTATTTTCAGTATAAATGTCATTAATTGTATGTTATAATAAGTAGAATTCTTTCTCCTAAATGGACATTTGAGTAGCTTGAAGGTTTAGACTATGTGTTTCACCATGGCTTTAGCTCATCACATTCAATTCATAATAAAAAAAAAACATTTTTAGTAACACCAGAAATTAATAGAATGAAGGGGCCTGATTGACAGCTGTAGTGACCCATTTTCCTTATTATTCACAGGAAAGGGGTTGTATAAACACATGTAAGAGCTTTTCTAATATTAGGAAATGGCTCGAGCTAATAACTTGACATCAGCTCACCATATGGACATTCTTCTTTCATAGTAAACCTGCCTTCACACTATTTAATTTAATGTATATCCAAAACTAGCATGAGCTAAAATGTAAGACAAGCATCTGCATTATTGCAGAATACTTATTCTGACCTGAGATCATACCTTGACTCTTTTTTTAAAGTTATTTCCTCCAAAGGCAAGCCCTAATACGAGTTCCATCCCTACATTTTCCAGCTGAGACAAAGCCAAGCCAGCTGCAGAACCAAAAAAGGATTTCAGCCTCAAAAGCTCATTTGGCACCTCTGCTAAAAATGCCAGCGATTGACCTGATTATCTTCACGCTCTCTCCCCGGATTCTGCTGAGTTGCACATCCCTCCATAAACTCTCCTGCTGATTTCAAAGAACTAACTACCTGCAGTCGTCACTTAATCCTGAGCAAGATATGTGCGTATCTGCACTTAAAACCTAGGCAGGGTAAAAGAGGTCCCTATTTCACCCAAACCTTGCTGTCAAGAGGTGGAAATGGGAAGAACCCTGGCTGTGCTTCATGGCATGCATCAGCCTGCAGAGCTGAATCCATGACAATATCTTTTCAGTACAGATTACTCCAGGTTTTTTTTACCACAGGTTTTTTTACACTGCAATAATTAGAGTTGCTGTGGCAAGATTATGCCTGAGGAGATGCCTTACACTGCAGTCTCTGCGATAGCTTAAGTTTCTTCGGTCCTAATCAGAATTAAAGGAAATTCAGGGCAGGATTTTTGTAATAGACACCAGTGGAACCACAGCATTTTTCCTGTGTGTGGGAAACAGCGCTATTCTAAAAAGGAAGTGTTCCAAATAACTCGCGACTCTCGGCAACTTTTATTGTGACTACTTGCACTTAGAAATACCTCTGATGCAGTGCCTCATTATCCATGTACCAGAATATCTCTTTTCCTGGCAGCATTTGAGAAAAAAACAAAGTTAAAAAAACAAAAACAAAGCAAAAAAACAAACACACAACCTCGGATAAATTCAGTGCGATGGCATGTTCTCATAAATAATTCTCTCTTAATATATCAGCCTAACGAATATGCACAAAGACTTGGCATATTTATTTTCTCCTTTTTGAGTCACATTGACCACAAGGCACCAATGTGTTCAGTTGTAACTAGAAGAAATGCTGTGGTCCGATATCCATGACACCTCCTAGAACCACAGGAAACTCATCTGTTCACTGCTTCACAAACTGCCAGAACATTTCACAACATAAGATCAATGAGCAGCATAGAGAAAGTTCATCCAAGAAAATGCCCTTGATGTGTCCTTAATGCTATTCGCAGGGTACTATTTATTCTTGGACTATTGGGATATTTTTCACAAATACATTTTTTACAGTAGAAATAATATTTTAACTACTAAATGCACATAAATATACATAGTTATTATATAGATAAAGTTGGAAAATAAAGCCTATTGATCAAAGATGAAGAAAGATGTCTCTGAAAGTGCAGTAAGGTGATTCTTGCAAGTTAAAATTACTATATCGCTAACATTTATACAAGTCATATCGCCTAATGCTATCTGATGAAAATTCAGGTCATAGCAGCTCATTAGCCAAATTCACTCTTCCAAATCCTATTCAAACTGAGTATCCTTGATACCTTATTCACATCTAATTAGTCCTTATTGTGTTATATTATAAATTTTTACAGCTACAGTAATAATAACAGTGAAAAACAATAAAACTATGATTAATTAACAAAAAAGTGACCTAGAATGCAATCAAAACCACTGTAAAGAGATGCAATATAATAATAAAGCCTAATAAGGGCATTCAAAATCATTACTTGAACTTATTTCCTCATGTACCTCTGATATACTAAAGAGTAATTCTCCTTCCCCTCTTCACTTCCTAAGTACAAGAATGCATTGGTAAATCATAGTCACACATTGTCCTGGGTTCAACATGGAGGAAC
>NW_010395857.1:0-994 GCF_000710305.1 Buceros rhinoceros silvestris
ATTAATATATATATTTTTATAGGAGATTAATGAAAACCTGAAACGTCTTCTGTCTGAAAAAGAAAACCTCCAGTCTAAACTCGATGCTGAGAAACATGTAATGAGAGCCCAGTTAAGAGACATGATGGAGAAACATGAGCTTGAAATGACAAAAGTTAAGGAGAAATATAATGCTGAACTGCATGAAATTCAGGAGAAAATTAATATATATATTTTTATAGGAGATTAATGAAAACCTGAAACGTCTTCTGTCTGAAAAAGAAAACCTCCAGTCTAAACTCGATGCTGAGAAACATGTAATGAGAGCCCAGTTAAGAGACATGATGGAGAAACATGAGCTTGAAATGACAAAAGTTAAGGAGAAATATAATGCTGAACTGCATGAAATTCAGGAGAAACATGAAACTGAGCTGCAAGAGAAAGATCAGGCCCTGTTTCAGCTGAAGAAATTAGTGGCAGAATTAAGTGGTAGTGGACAGATGAAGTCAAAAGAAGTTGGAGACCTGGAGTCTATAACCAAAGAGAAGATGGAAGATTTGGAAGGTATCCTCTTGAAACAGCCACTACAAACAAAAGGTTCCACAGCCCCAGGCTGTAGGTGGAACTGCATTAAATTTGATGGAAGAGTTACTGCCACACTAATTAAAGAGTGTCTGTGAGCAAATACTCCGATAATGAAGGTCACAGATAATCACATGAACTGTACATTTCTCACTACATTTCTCACTGTTATGTTTTCTGTAAAGGCAGTTTCTTGTATGCGTGTAATTTCCAGTCGCTAAAGGAATTAAATGTAGATCTTGTATTAATAATCTCTCTACGGTTTTAATTAATTTTTACCTGTCTTTCCTTAGCACAAGTGAAATTGAGAACAGAAGAGGCCAGCAAATCTGAAGCCAAGTTTCTGAAAATGAAGGCTTGGTCTAAATCAAGAATCAAACAACTGGAGGATGAGCTAAAAAGCGTACGTGTAACGTTTTGTTTAATATTCCAT
>NW_010395857.1:1126-6433 GCF_000710305.1 Buceros rhinoceros silvestris
ACGCCTGTGCTTGGCACTTACATTGACTTTGCTGTGCTTTGGTGTTTTGGTGCATTTGAAAAAACTCATAATTATTTTTTTTTTTAGTTTTCATCAAAGAATAATGATGTATCTGCCTTAAACAATCGTGTCTCAGAATTAGAAATTGAAAATGAAGAACTACAGTCCAAACTGCAGTCGTTACATGAAATCAGAACGCAAAATGGTAAAATAATCTTTTTTTGCAGGTGATTTAAAGAGACAAAGCTAAATGAACTTGCTCATTTTCATTTTCAAAGTCTATCTTTTTTTTAAAGCAGATTCTGAAGTAACTTCATGGTACTTTGAACAGTGCTGTATCTGAGTCAGAGTTACAGCTCACCTTTTCCCTCCCTACATCTACCTGCGTGTAATTCTCGTAGCATTTAGGCTTAGGCAGAACAGGGGTAAACTTTGCCAGGAAGTGGAAGAGGCATCTTAGGAGGAAAAATGAGCCCAAACATACTTGGGAAATGTTTTACAGAGTATATACAGTAAAACTCTGAGAGCCATGAGTTGCCAGTACGTTATTTTCTTTTGTAAGGATTGGAGGGAGAGTTTTTGCTGAAAACCTGGTAGTTTGAAGTAGAGCTCTGCGAGAGATTTGTTTCACCTTCTCTTCTTGTCTCTGACATCCTTTCTGTAGATGGAAAAGGGTCGAATGTTCAGTTCATCGGTCTAAGTCGTTGGCAGGTTAGATTTGAAGCTCTCATCAGTATTGAATAATCCAGAAGGTGATTTTGTGGGGAGGTGGATAACACAGCCCAGCAGAGGTCTTCTACCTGAAACGAATTATCATCAGAATTTTCATTTTGAATCTTTCTTCTAATTGATCTTCCTATTAGTTTTGTGTCCTAATAAACCAAATTCATTGTTTTTGTAGAAGAATTGCTGGCTAAGCTGGAGGTCTATGAAGAGCAGCAAAGGAAGTTGCAAGCTGATCTTGACCAAGTTACAAAGAGGGCAGCTTCGCAGGTTCACCTCACAATTTATTTGTATGAGTGATTGATGAACTCACAGTGCTAATGAGGCTTTGCAAAGTGTATTAGCTGGATTTTGGAGCTGAGACTTAGGTCTGTGACACATGGAATTGTCAGTGTCGGTAGCTCAGTTTGGGTATCAAGCTGATAGGTTGTGAATCACTTCCAAAGATTGATTTCTACTTTGCCACGTACCTTAAATTATATTTTTCTAAGCAGTTTACTCTGTATTTAGTTACATTTAACATGAGTCATCAGAGCGGGGCTGCTATTTTGTACACAATACAAATGGCTTTCAGAAGGAAATAATAGCTGTAACCGCACCAAAAGTACGGGTCTGGAGAAGAAAATAAGACTCGGAAAATTCAGCTAAAGAGGGTTAGACTGATGAGCAGTAGATGTTAATCGGAGTAACTTTGTACAGCAGAGCCAGTTTAGAACAGTCAATTATATTTTGCTAAAAAAGGAATTGTTTTTTCCAAATTTTGTAGAGATGTTGTGTTTTTTTGGTAAAAATCTTAACATGGTTTTTCTTTTGATGGAAAGGCAGAAACATTTTTATTCTGTTCACGGAAAATAGAGATTTGTTACCCACATAAAGACAGTTGAATATTGTTGTACTTTGAAACACTGCTAAGATGAAAATGTGCAACAAAAATATTTTGATTTAAAAAGCCTTTTTTTGTTTAAAAATATCTGAGTTTAAAAGCGCAGCTGACAGTAGCGTTTTTGATACTTTACAAAGTGGTGAGACTTTTTTCCCATCATCTGCAACAGCAATTATCATCGTTTTCATGGGTACTTGTTTATGGAAAGTGGTGAATTATAATGGCTTGTTTTCTCTGTGAATGGTTTCCCAACCTAAAATGTCGTTTACGTTTGCAGTGGGATTTGGTAAACGTATTTTCATGCACAGTTTCTCCTTTTAGGCCAGTGAATCAGGTAGTGTGGATGAACTGCAGAGTCAGCTCTTGGAATGGCAAGAAACTGTAGCAGAGTCCGAGGAGTCCCGTGACCAAGTCCGAGAAGAGAAATCTGCCATGGCCTTGAGAATGGCTCAGATTGAGGAGGAGAGAGAAGGTGAATTGTTTCATTTACGATAAAGTTATCGTCTTTATACATGATACATACAATGTTTGTGTGCATCTGCTGTACTTTGGACTGTTGATGGCACACACCATGGCTCATTCCTGTAGTCGTGAGATTTCCATATTAGTGAAATTGCTTAAATTTGCAATTTCTCCCTTTTCCTGTCTCCTTGAATCTGTTTTTCATACACTCATCTCTTTTTGCATCATTTTTATGAGTAGATGTGCTTGTTCTGTTGGCCACTTGAGCTGCCGCTCTGCTTGAACTTCCTTTGGAAGCTTTTTGTCTGCATAGGAATGAGCAACGATGAAAAGTTCACCCTGAGGTATTAAAGCTGCCCACCTAGAGCAGCTGGCAAAGGTGTGAGGAGCTCTCATGTACCTGAGATGGAGATTCTCTTTAATGAGAAACTTCTCTGTTAATAAGTGTCACATGTGTGGGGCAGCTGAATAACATTAAGTGGCGATGGTTTGGAGCTAGTTAAAAGCATTACTGTAAAATAATTAAATCATTGACAGAAATGAACATTTCAAGTAATCTCAGGTTTTATAATTTTCAAAATTATTAATAAACCAATGAGAAAGTGAAGCAGCTCCTGTTACAACTTAAAAAACTCTGGTTAAATTTTGGGTTTTTTAATGCCATCTCATACTATATTATAATTTTTCTCCTGTAAGTTAACTGTGTGTAGATTAATGGCAAATTTTAATGTGCACAAGCTACCATCATAATTAATCCAGTTAGTTAATTTAAGGCTCCTCTTTTTAATCTGCGATTGAATTATTTTTCGTTTACATAACCAATGTGGAAGCTCAGTATGTGAGCACAGGGGTGTTTTAAGGACCACGTCTCTTCTTTTTGAGCAATTTCCACATGTAATGCTTTGGAATTGAAAGAGAACAAGATTCTTTTCACTAAACTACCGTTATCTCGTCTGTGCGACCTACAGATCCACCTGCAGTATTAATAGCAGTTGTAAAGTTTCATCTGTGTCAGTCCATGTTTTAATTTTGCATTTTTCCCCTTGGGATAAGCATGACCTTTCTGTTTCTTTTCTCCTGCCGTTCGTTACACCTGGTGAGCCCTCAGCGTCCCTTCCCCCTCCACTCCTACCCTACACTGCGATTTGGTCAGCCAGTGAGAACAGTTTCCCATCAGTTTTGTGCATGCAGGTTCCTGCAGTGATGGCAACTTGTAAGGTACTGCTGCTGATTTCCTCGCTCCTTGCTTCTTCTGAGGGAATCGCCAGCAGTGCCGTATCAGATTTGCCATTGATGGTATGTGGTTTTTAGCAGTATATGTAACAAAGGCTGGTTTTAACTTGTTTTTTTTTTTTTTTCTGGCTTGCAATACCTGTTCCTTCATTTATATTAACGAATCGTCTGCCTGCGTTTTTCTTTGTAGTAACAGCTGACTCCATATTTATGTTGTGACCTTACTGAGAAATTTCTTTGCTTGCTGTAAGTGGTTGTGACTGAGAATCAAATTCATTTAAACCTTCTTACTAGTGCTTGAAATTCTGTAGTATTAAAATCTCAATTATATTCCATCCCATAAATTGCAGAACTTTGCATTAATATTAGCCACCAGTATTTTAAGCAGTATGTAAACCCACTACCCATTCCAGCACAGCCTAATGGAATGTGTGGGGAGCTGCGAAAATGGAGAGGGTGATACTACCGATTACATTCATTACTTGTTTCTTCTGCAAACCACCGAGGATTGTGATACTTAGTGTGAGCAGTGACACGAGGGAATCTAGACACATTGTTAGTTCATTTACCAGCGGTGTGGATCTGAGGAAAGGTGAGCTGGACAGCTTTTCTGAAGCTCTGTTTTCCACACTTTAATTTTTTCATGTGACAATGGTAATTTCATTAATTTTTTTCATTATTAACTACTTAGGAGCCTAAATATTTTGAATTCCTAGAGGATAGTGGGTTGTTCATTCTGATTATACTTAAAACCAGATTACCTCAATGTCAGCTTCTAAGAACTTGATTTCTGTTTTCTTTTTCCTCCAAAGAAGGGGTTAAGTTCTTACTTGGAATGGTGCTTGCTGCTCCAATTGCTTCACTGACTTCAGTGACAGTTCTTGTAAACAGGGGTTTAGGGCATGTGATTGAAATTTGGCATTTGTTTTTAGGGCTTTGAAGAAGTGTGTGTAAGGATTAGAAAACAAAAAAACTTCATGGAATCTGTACTTGAAAATAAACAAAGGTGTGTAAAGTGAATGCTGATAAAGCATCAGTGCCAGAAGCCAAAGTGTGTTTAAAACCTGAAGTAAATCTCAGTTGATCAGGCCTACTTTAAAAGGGTATAGGCTTTTTTCTTCAACATTTTTCCTTTAATCTTTCCTGACAAGTTACTGATGTCGTTCTGTAATGTTACAGGAAAAACTTCTATCCAGTAGGTGTTACAGAGTTGTGTGTTGTAGGAATTTGTGCTCTGAGTAATCCTTGGACAGCTCAGAGAGAAGCTGGGGATTCCCAGTAGGGTTGGATCTCCTGATGGTTTCCAGTGTTTACCTCACTGATGGATGGGCAGAAGTTCTGTGAATTTTGTGGGCTGTGAGGACAACTGTGGATTGATGTGGTTAAATCGAAAGCCAAATTTGTAATTATCTAAATAATCTAACTTTTAATTAAAAAGTATGGAGCCACCTTTACTTTCATTTCTTTTCCCTGGCTGTTCTGTTTGTCTGCTTTGCATGAAACATCTGTTTCCTAATCTGTTCCCCCAAACATGTTTTGTCATATCACAAAACAGATGGGAATGTACTTTCAATGAAACATCATTTCTAACAACGCACAGGATGCATACCTAAGATTTCACATTCTGGATTTTATCCAGCGTGTTTATTGACAAGCGATTCTGTATTTGTCTTAAAGAATGATGTCATTAATTTTCGGTGAGATGGTGTGATGCCAGTTTGCAGTGTAACACATGCCTGTGACTTCCTCAAATTGTCTGGCTGTGTAGTTCGTACTAAAATTAAAGTTGGAAGGGCCGCATGTCATTTCCATAAAAATGAGCGTGATTGTTGGGATTATAAGAGCCACAGCTGCTTGACCTGATGCCTTTAGCGTACAAGCAGGGTGTATCTTAACTTGATAATTCGCAAAGAGCTGTAATTTAGTGTTTTAATTGGCTGCCTTTTTTTTTTTAGCATCAGCTTAACCTCAATCTTTCCAGTGTCCTGTATAAAGTCTTTTTTTAG
>NW_010395857.1:6493-12473 GCF_000710305.1 Buceros rhinoceros silvestris
CAGTGTCCTGTATAAAGTCTTTATTTAGAGCTGATGAAGAAGTAAAGTTAGGCTTGAGTTTGCTGCTTCTTCATGAGGTGTGCAGCCTTTATCCGTATGTTCTGCGTAGTGATGTTGGAGGGGAAGCGCAAGGTGAACGCAGTGGATTGCTTCTTTAATCGTGTCCCTGTCAGTCAGTTGCGGGGACTTCAGCCTGCCCCGGTCTCTTTTCGTGTAGTAGTGTCTGATGTAAATGTAATTGCTTTCCTGTGGCACAAAACTGATTGAGGATGACTGGTTCTTTCCTGGCTGCTCTGATCCAGCCATAGTCTCAGGGCAACAGGAGCTGGAGGAGGAACTGACCACAGCTCAAGGAATGGGCAGGCTGCAGCAGGCAAGAAGAAAAAGCGATCAGGCCAACAGGAAGCTTCAGGTGGGTTAAAAGGAATAATAAGTTTATTTTCACCTGTATGTTAATAATAATATGGAAAGGACTATTATTTATGTAGTGCTTTGCACTTAGTAAGGGCTTAAGAACTCTTAGACTTGTTCTGTAACTGAGAACTCTGGGTCGTGTAAGGATTTGTGAGGCCAGAAGATGAGAAATTCCAATGGCATCACACCTCTATCCCTTGAGTAATGAGTCTACTCAATTTTACACGGACAAGTAACGAGCTTCTCTCTGGAGTAACTTCCCTGCTTGAAGCTCTGTGAGCGCTTAATGTGCTCAGGCTGTTTTTGCTTTAGATACAGCCTCCACAAACCTCTGTGGTGGTGGAGCTTTCCTGACTCGTTAGTAGTGTCAGAACATGCGGGTGTACTTCTGGGTGCTGTAACTGCACAAGAAAATCATCATCTTTAGTGAGAAGAGTTAGGACCTCACTGTTACATTAAGATACTGTTGGAAGAATGATTTTGTGTTTAGATCGCTCCAATACTTTGCCCCGAGATTCAGAGTCTCTGTTAGCTGTGGAAATCAGGGGAGTGGTTAAAGCATCCAGACAGGTGCCCACTGGCCTTTCCGATGCCTGAGGGTATCTTCGGATGCCTGAGGGTGGCAGTTACCCTGCGAAACTGGTGGGACCCTTGGCTTTTCTGGAAATAAAGCTGGAAGCCAGGCAGGTGTCTCCAGTGGCCACAGCGATCCCATATACTTACATTTAGGCACTGGAATCGCTGCGTTTTAGGACTTTTAATTGAAACTATGGTTTTAATATCAGAATACTTTACCTTGCTTCCTTCCTTAAACTGAACTGCGTTCTCGTGTTTTGTGCACAGGAAGATTACAACTTTGACGGCAAACAATGCTTCCAAGAACTGAACGTCACCTTGGGCAGCACTGAGTCAGCCGAAGGAGAAAATATGGGAGGTTGGTGGCCAGAGTACCCTTCACCTAACGCAGGTGTGATAGCGACTAGACAGTTTATTAAAGCATGCACAGCACCCGCATTTTGTGTCTATTTTTGTTTTCAAATTCAACTAACAGCCCATTTGTGGTGTATTCTAATCTTTGTGGAATTTTTTTGGCTTGCCTTTTTCATCCTTTTCATTTTAAAGCATGTGCGTGCTGGATGAACTGCCTAGTTTGGGCTCACAAGGAGAATATAAATATGATTAAACACTGGAATCGTTAAGCCTTGGTGCCCATGAAACATCCTACATGGCAAGATCATGTGGGGTTTTTTTTTGTTTTTTTTTAAGTTATGAGTCTTGTTCCCATGAGTGCATTTCCAATCTCTGTAACGGTTACCTTGTAAACCAGAATTGCATTTCATTGCCATATGCTTTTAATTTAAAAATCAAATTCTTTTATTTGAATGCAGATATTTAATACTTTACATTTTAAATGCAAATGTTTTTATATCAGTGGTAAAAGCTGCAACCACATCCTGTTAAAATGGAATAGACTCACTTGCTGATTTGGTTCAGACCAGTAAATGCTTCAGATCTGGCCCTGCAAGTACGTGATTAACTTGTGATTGAAGTAACATGAGCCACGCTATTGATTGAGCCCCGAAGCTGTTTCTGCCAGGCTCTCTGAGTCCTTGAGCTACACAGCTTTATTTTGCTTTTTTAAACAGTTGTGGGTACTTTCACCATGTAATTTTTGGAAATGTGGGGCCTCACGCATTTCCGCTGGAAGTGGGTGAGAGAGTCTGATTGTGCCCAACACTGGTGAGAATCATCAATAAAAAGCTGAAACTGTTTCTAGACTTCAGGAATTTTTGTAGATATTTCTTGAGATAATTTCTCTTCTTTGGCTTAAGTAGGTTTACGGAGCGTGGTGGAAGAGCTGGAACTGGAAAGAAATCAACTGCAGGAACAAATCCTTTTTCTAGAAGAGCGTTGTCAGGATTTGGAAGACAGATTGCAGCTTCAGGGTAGAATGGAGGCTCTTCAGGTGAGCTTTCGTGGAAGCAATTTATTTGATGTTCTTACAGTCAGCCTACAGTAAGACAAAAACATTTCAGATAGCAAAAATGGCTAAAGCCTACTCTTTACTTCAGAATTGTGTTGGCAGAGAGCGTACGTGTGCTATAATATGCCCCGAAGCTGAAGCCCGTCACTTCAGTTCAACTCGTGGAAAAACTAGTTTAGAAGTAAATTTTGTTTTTTGTTTTAGAAACAGGAAAAGGCAGCATGATTTTCAGTAGTCTTTATAGGGGCCTTTGTCAGAAGGTCCAGAATTAGATTTTATTCCCTCTGGCATAAGTCTCCTTCTTCTTACATTTCTCAAGTTTCCTTTCTTTAAATGTGTGTGGGTGTGTATTATTATTTTTATATATATACACACACATTTATAGAAAAGAAACTGTCTAAATATAGAAAAACAATTAATTTAATATATATAGATAATCTAAACCCCAGATATTAATTTCATATATATTAATATTGTAAAATTAGTCAATGAAGACACCAAAAGGAACAGCAACAGAAAAATTATTTTTAATATTGCCTGACCGACAATTTACTATGTCTGATAATTTGTAAACCTTATTTTCACTTAGTGACACAACTGATCTCTTACACTCTTTAGGCTTGGCACATTGCTCATGGTTCTTCATGGGTTAGGTTTCACATATATATAAAAGAATTAATGATTTTAAGATGAAAGACAACCTTATGTTAATTATTACTTGAGAATCTTGTAACAAAGCCTTTCAATACAGGTAACGTTTGGTGTAGATGAAGAAGGGCAGCTCTTGAGGGCGGTGCAGGTGTGTTCTGCCTCCTCCAGAACGCTGTCTTATTTTCAGTAGAGGTGACAAGTTTGCCATGTTTGTCCTATTTGCTGTTGATTCTGGATATGTGTTTTGCGTTTGGGTTTTGGTTGCTGTTGACAGATTGTTTTGTGGTTTTATTTTTGCGTTGGTGCAGTGGATCTGGCTAGAGTAGGAGACTTATACTGTCCCTTAAAAAAAAAAAAAAAAAAAAGCTGTGTGAACAAAGCTTGCTTCCTTTTTCTCCATAATCCCCCACCTGCAGATTCTTGCATTCCCTCAACCTGAAAAAATAGAACAATTTTGCTTCTGAAGAGTCAGATTTTCATGACTCGGGTTATCCCGTGCTGTGCCGGGTGTTTGTATGTGACGGTGCTCTTCATTACTGTTTTGTTGCAGAATGAAAATGAACGTTTGCAAACTCAACTCACCCAGCTACGCAACCAGCAAATGCGAGATGTGGAAAAGCAACAGATTCTGATCTCTGGCTTGAATGAGCAGCTTAAAGGGTAAAATAAGATTCTTTGCAACACCATATAGGATGGTCTTTCTTCACTTTAAGCTTAAACTTCTAATGAGAAGTGTAATCTCTTAAAACACTTGGAAAAGACTTGCTTGATTCTTGCTTCTGTTTGCAGTAATGTTAATTTTGTATTTGGACATTTACAGGGAAAGTGTAAAAATAATTTTTCTTTTAGGAGTATATTTTGGGGCTAGTAGGTCTAGATAGCTTCAAGCAAGCTTTGTTTTCAAAATGTCTAAACATGGATTTTCTTCTTAGGTTAAGTGACAGGAATAACTTCCTTGAAAATTCACTTGGAGAAAAAGAGCAGAAGCTGTTGAGCGTAACGGAAAAACTGGAACAAATTGAACCTTTGAGGAAACTGCTTCAGGAAAAGGATCTTCTGAACAAAGAGCTTGGTGAAAAGTTTGTGCATACTGAGCAAAAAGTAAGTTAAAATTATTGTTAAAAAGTATTTAATTTATTGCAACTGGCAAACACTGTTTGTGCCCCAGCAGCAATGTTGCTGTTTTCCCTATCCGAAGGTTTTTGCTCTGTTTCTTTACAGTTTTGATCATTTCCTGTAATTGCTTTGCTTTACGTTGGGTGTAAGGATTTTTTAGACCCAACACAGAGCTTTGTGTGAAAGTGTTTTTGTTTTACTGGGGTGTTAGAGTTATCCTTGTTTCTGAATTCCAGAGTATAAATTCCACCATTGTGTAAACTCAGTCTTAAAACTCTAAGATCACAATTTTAATATAATTCTGTATGTTCCTGTCACGTTGACTTTTATTTTTAATGCTAAGCTGAATGAAGCCTTAAAGAAATGCAGTGTGTATGAAGTGGAGAACGCTGAGCAGAAAACGGTCATCAGTGATCTAACAGAGAAAGTCGCGACACTGAAGGAAAAGGTAACTCATGAAAATAATATAAGAGCAGGAATTTCGGTTCTTTTGACATGGCCCATTTAAATGTGAGCAAAATAACAGCATTAGCTGCTCAAAATTTCATACACTAACCTCTCTGTGTGCTGAAACAGTCTAAGGAATAGCATGGTTATCTTGTGACTGTACGGTTGGGTACCAATTGGTTATTTTAGACACTTGTTCTGCATGAGGAGTGTAACTTCCATTCTCCCTCTAACATACGTTTGAAGTTCTTGTAACATTATTTTCTTGATGTTTAGACTTTGAAACAAGATGACGTGGTAGAGTCGATGCAGCTGGATCTGGACCAGACGAATGAAGAGCTTGACAAATTGAATACAAGCCATTTAGAGGAAAGGTCTCAACTTATTCAAGATCTCCAGAAACGTGAAAGAGAAATTGATAATCTTAAAGAAGCACTGGCAGAAAAAGACAGGGAGATGTCTGTCCTGGCTTTGAATATGACAGAATATTCTGAGCAGGTTGTCATCCTGAAGCATCAGGTGCAATGCAAAGAGGAAGAAATACGAGGGATGGAAGAGGCTTTATCAAAGGCTGAAAGGGAAGCTCATCTACTGAAAGAAGTTCAAACAGCTGATGTGAGAGATGCGAGTGTGAAGATCTCTGCCCTTTCTGAGGAGAGTGATACAATGAGACTAGAGCTAGAAAGAGTCAGAGTTGAGAATGAAGCGAAAATTAAAGAAAATGAGGAATTAGTAAGACAAAGCATTGAGAACAGCAATACAATTAAGCATCTCCGTTCTGAAATCAAGGCCAACAATGTTGCATACCATAACAAACTTGCAGAGTGTGAGTCACAAATTACTTTGCTGAAAGAACAAATTAGTAAATTGTCTGAAAAACTGCAAGAAACAGAGGATAAACAAAGAAACGAAACTGAATATTGGAAATCTCAGCTTGAGGAAAACAATACTCTAAAGGAAAAATGGAACAATTTGCTTAAAGAGAAAGAGAGTGAAGCACAGACACTTGAAAATGAGTTAAAATCAGTTAAAGATTCATACAACAAACTGGTTTTGGAAAATGCTAAAAAAGATGAAGACTTGGCTGAGTTATCTAGGAAGCTCACAGAGCATACTGAGCTCCAGGAAACAATTAAAAAAGAGTTACAAGAGAAACAAGAGGCCGTCATCTCATTAGAGCAGAAGCTTGGGCTTTTGGAGCAGCAAAATGAAGAGACCAAACTTAAATTAACTGGAGATCTGAAAGCCAAAGAGACGTGCTGCAAAGAGCTTAATAACCAATTAAATGAAATACATAAGCAAATTAACAAAATGGAAATAGAGACACGGGAGAAGGATTCAGCTAATAAGCAATTGCAGGCAGATCTT
>NW_010395857.1:12562-17214 GCF_000710305.1 Buceros rhinoceros silvestris
GGAAAAATTGGCAGAGCAAATAAAAGCAAATGAGTATCTGAAAAAAAATATAGATGTGGTGGAGAAAGAGAAGGAACAGCTAATCAGTGAAAAAGAGAATTTGTCCAAACTCCTGGCTGTAAAAGAGAGTGAACTGTTAAAGAAAACCCAGGCTGTGGCAGAAATAGAGAACAAATTATCTGTTAGCACTGCTGAGTATGAGAAAACTCTTTTGGTACTAAACTGTGATAAAAATGCTCTGGCAAAAGAGATCAAACAACTTTCGGTACTTGCTGAGCAAAAAGAAAATTCAGTTGCAGAGCAGCTGCAGGAGAAGACAGAGGAATGCAGTGTGCTCGCTGGTCAGCTGTTGGAAAGCAAGGAACAGGCACAACAGTTGCATGAACAAATGCAAACACTTGTCATTCAGCTAAAGGATACTAGAGACAAAGAAATAAAGAACGAAGAAATGTTAAATATTAAGTTGTCTGAATGTAGTAGCCTAATGCAAGAGCTCAGCCATAGCAAGGAAAAAAATGTACTACTGCAGGAACAAATTCAAAGGGTAACTTTGGAGTTTGAAACTGCGCACAGGTCACTAGAAGAGAAGATCCTTCAGAATGATTTATTACGTAAGGAAATGGAGGAGAATAAGCTTTGTATGGTAGAGTTGCAGGGTGAAATGAAAAATCTTAAAGATGAAAAAAATAAGTTATCTCGGTTGGTAGAGGAACAAGACCTGACTGTAAAAAGTCAGGGCTCAGAACTTGAGAAGTGTCATAGGCAAATTTCTGAAAAAATGGAAGAAAGTGTGGTGTTAAATAATGAGCTGCAGCTACTAAGCAAGGAAGTGGAGGTGCTTAGGAATGAAAAGGAGAACTTCTCAAGCTTGTTGCAGGAGAAGTCGCGCGAATGTGAAGTTCTTCACTCGCAGCTGGTACAGCAGCAGTCTGAAACTACCTCAGCAAGGGAACAAGCACATACGGCAGCTCTAGAAAATGAGAAGTTGAAAGCAGACATTGAAACGGTTAATGTTATGCTCATGAAAAGGTCAGATGAAGTAGCTGCTTTAACATCACACTTGTCCCAACAAAGTCATAATATTTTAGCTCTGAAGGACCAAATTGATGGCCTGTTGCTTGAAAAAGAAAACTTAAAAGTTGTTGTGGAAGAAAAAGAAACTCTCCTTTCTGAGAAGGAGGTTTTGATTCAACAAATGACTGACAGTAAAGTGAAAGGAGAGGGGCAATATATGCAAATCATTTCAGATCTGCAAAACCAAATACAGGCCCTAGGTTTTGAAAGCAGCCAGCTTAGACATGCAGTGCAGGAAAAAGAAAATGAATGTAAGAAGCAAGCCCAAGAATTAAAGTTATTAAAAGATAAGTCTGAAGAGTCTGATGTGCTTAGGGTTCAACTGTCTGAGAATATGGAGGTTATTTCTGACCTTCAGTATCAGCTTAGAAATATCACAGAAAAATCATCCCAGTTGAATGATTCAATTGTACAGAAGGATGAATCTTTAAAACAAAAGTTAGATGAATCCATCAGTTTAAAAGCACAGCTTTCCGAGGTACAGAAATCTTCTGTTGTGCGGGAGAAACAGTTAGAGCTTTTAGCCTCAGAAGCAGGGCAATTAAAAGTACTTCTTTCAGAAAAAGAGTTAACCATCAACAACATATCATTACTCAGTGAGAATTTAAAGACAAAACTTCTAGAGAAAGAGAATGAATGTGAGGTCTTAAAAAAACAGGTGGTAGAGCTGGAGGAAGCGAAAGTTAATTTACAAAAAGAAACAGAACATCAGAAGAATGTAATAGTTGAGATGGACCGGTCTTTGTCTGAAAAGGAATCAGCTCTTACAGAAAATAAAACTCTCCTTAAAACTCTGGAGGAGAAAGCAAGGAAGGATGAAGAGAAGACAAGTTTAATGTCTCAGCTCCAAAGGCAGGTACAGGAACTAACACAAGAACTACAAAAATCTAAAGAACTAGTCCATGAGAAAGAAAAAGCCTTTTTATCTCTCCAGGAGAAAATTGAAGCACAGTATGAACTAAAAACTGAGTTGGATGGAGCTCTTGAGAAAAAAGAAGTTGTTATTGCTGGACTGCTTCATTCTTTAAAGGAGAAAGATACCAGTATAAAGCTGGCCGAGAGCAACATTGATGTTCTTTCTAGTGAGATTGAGGTTCTCAGAGAAAAATTAGAGAAAAGCAGTACAGCCATGAAAAGCCTTACTGAGGAATTACAGGAGAAGAATGAGAAGCTTGATATTAGTCAGAAGAAAATTGATTCTTTGACTGTTGAACTTGACTCTCTTAAAAACGAACACCAAAAAGCACTAGACCAAGTAAGTACATGGGGAGAAGAACTACAGCAGAAAGAACTGGCTGTGGAGTCTCTGCGTGTGCAGTGCACTGAACAGGCAGATCACATAGAATCTTTGAAATTAGAGTTGAACAATGTGAGCTCCAAATCCTCTCAAGACTGCCATGACAATGCGCTGCTAATAAGTAGTCTACAGTGTCAGGTAGAGTCTTTTGAGAAGGAAAAAAATCTGTTACAGGAAGCTGCGGATAAACTGATGGCTGAAAACACAGAACTTACTGCATCTCAAAATAGTTTGCAAAAGAAGTTGGAAGAGCTCCAAGAAATTAATGAAAAGCTAGAAACCAGTGAGAATTATTCAAGAATGCAGATAGATGCTGTCAAACTGCAGATGAAGACTGAAAATGAGAAGTTACAGATGCAGGTTAGTGCGAAGGGTGAAGAACTTTCTAAATTAGAACTTAAATTGGAAACTCTAGAACAAAGTCTACTTGAGTCAGAAACCAAATGGGTGACAGAACTCGATAGGGCAACTTTACAAAATAATAATCTTTCTGAGCAATTGAGCAGTGTAGAAAATGAAATGAAATCAAAGGATAGCAAAATGCAGTCTTTGCAGCAAGAGCTGGATCTTATAAAAGAGGAACTAACTCAAAGCTTATCTCCATTACTTAGTAGTAGGCTTCTAGGTAAAGAAAATAAGGCACAGACTTCAGATGCTGAACTGCAGCTTACTGATAGTAAAACTCAGTTGGAAAAATTTTCCGCTCTGATCACCACTATTCTGAGCAAAGAAACAGAAGAAGAACAATTACAACTGGTGCTTTTAGAAAAAGAGAAAGAAATAGCCGTCCTGAAAGACAAATTAAAAAACATGCAGTCGCTGGAGAAGCAGAAGGAGTTGCTGCATAATGATATTGAAAAGATGAAGGGCAAATACGAGTCCGAAATTGAATGTCTGTCAGAAGAAATGGCCACCGTCAAGGAAACATTATGTCAGCAGCAGTCTCTCTTGCAACAAAGGGAAGAGTCTTTTGCAGAAGTAAATAAGCAGGTTGAATTTCTTCAAGACAAGGTAAATAAATCGGAAGAAATAGTAAGAACCAGTCAAGAAAAAGTGCACCTTGAAAGTAAAAAAGTAGCAACTCTCCTTGAAGAAATGGGAAAGAAGGATGAACTCATCGAGAACTTAACTTCCCAGGTAAATCAGCAGAGGAATTTAATTTCTGGCCTAAGCCAGCAACTGAAAGAAAAGGACTGTTCTGTTACCCAGATCATGGAATCATTGTCTGATGAAATGCTGAATTTTACTGAAGAGAGAAATACTTTAAATACCAAACTGCAAGACCTTGAAGCTGTTCATCATAGTTCTTTAGGAGAACTCAACCGAGTGTTGCAGGAACTTGAGGATTGTAAGAAAGAGCTGGAACACAGTCAGGTTACATTAAGTAGCAGAGAAGCTGTGTTTAAAGATTTAATGAATGAAAAAGAGGAGATGCAGTTTAATCTTGAGAAGATGGGTAAGGAGAAAGAGAATCTGAAAAAGAAACTTCAAGCAGCCTTGATAATAAGAAGAGATCTAATGCAAAAAGTTGGAAAACTAGAAAAGAGTGGACAGGAAGAAATAGAAAAAGAGCAAAAAAAAGCAGAGGAGTTGTTGAAGAAAGTTAATGAGTTAACAGACAAGCTGAAACTAGTTGAAGTACAAAACAAAGATTTTGAGTCTCATCTTGGAACTTTGAAGCAACAGCTTTTAGAAAAAGATGCCAAAATAAATGATTTGACTGAAATTTTGTCTGCAAAAGCCTCTTACTTAAAGGAACTGCAGGACAACATTGCAGAACTAAATGATGTCCTTGCCGAAAAACAAAATACCTGTGAGCAGAACCTAAGATCTTTAGAGGAGAAGGACTGCAGGCTCGCTCACATGCAATCTGTGCTTGAGGACAAAGCAAGTGCATATGAAGAGGAACGTTCTCAGCTGCTCCTAGCTCTTGAAAAGATAGAGTCTGAACTTAAGAAGAAGGATGAATTGTTGGAAAATTCCACTTCAGAAGAGCCCAGTTTAAGCGCTGGGAACAAGAAGAAGTGTCTGGACCCCAACAATGACATTAATGTCATGAATCAATTAAAAAAAGAAAAAGAAGCCTTAGAGAGGGAGCTTTTGGTCAGGAAAGAAGATACAGAAAAGTTTCAGAAAGAAAGGGAAGAGCACGCTAAACTTGCAGCAGATTTTGATGAACAAAAGACCCAGCTTGAGAATCTCAAGCAAGAACATAAAGCACTCTGGGAGGTTCTTCAAACAAAATGTAACACTCAGTTTGAAAAGTACCCTCTAGGGAAAG
>NW_010395857.1:17654-29416 GCF_000710305.1 Buceros rhinoceros silvestris
AGAGTTGAGAAAAATAGCAGCTGAATTTGGTGACGAAAGAGAAGAAGTGGTCAGCTTAAACTCTCTGAGACAGCAGGAGCAGTACCCAGAGCAATATAAGGGCAGCTTGTTGGAGGGCATCAGGCAGCTACAGAAGAAGCTGAAAGCTTATGAGGCTGAAGCTACAGATATTAAGACAGTGCTTGAAAATGTGAATAGAGAAAAAGAGGCACTCATTGAAAAAAGCAAAGAGGATTACAAGAGGAGCCAGGAGAAACTGCAGAGACTGAGGACTGAAGCTCAGAAGGAGGTTGCAGAAAAGAATGAGGAAATAGAAGCACTGTGTTGTTCGCTTCTGGATCTCAAAGGTAAACTTGATCTGGAAAAGGAGTTATTAAATGGAGCTGTAAAGAAGGGTGAAGAAGCAGCCCGCCATTACAAAACAGCATGTGAAGAAATGAAAAGCGAAAAAGATAAACTTGTCAGTTGTTTAGAAAAGTCGAGTTTGGAACTAACTAATATGAAAAAGGAGGTAAAATGTTTCAGTGAAGAAAACAAAAAACTGCTGACGGAGCTCTGTGTGCTGCGTGAGAAGGCTGAGAGGAGCAGACCTGTCGGGACGTGCAGAACGCCTAAGGAAGAAAACGATACTGAAAAAGAACTGGGAGAGGTTTCTTCGGAAAGTAATTCCCCTCAAGGAAGGTTGCAAGGTAAAGGTGCCTGTTTTCAGCCATCAGAGACCGATTACTCTGGGGAAACTCAACGGAGAGAAGCAACAGAATGTCAAATCCAGAAACAAAAGCAAGCAATTGAGGAGCCGCTGGCAAAGGCTGCAAATGTAAATGATTCGAAGCCACCAGAACAAAGGACTCTAGCGGAAGAGAAGTCCAGAGAGCGCCTTCAAAGAAAATTGCAGGCGGCCTTAATATCGCGTAAAGAAGCTCTGCGAGAAAATAAATGTCTAAAAGACCAGATTGATAGGCTGGTGTTGGAAAGAGAAGAACTGATGAACAAGACAGGGATGCTTGAGCGCTTGGTAGAGCTTGGTAGAGAAAATCAAAGTTCAAGTGCTGTTTCTCCCTTGTCGGAAGAGGAGAGCCTTGTTTCTGAGAACGCGAGACTGTTGACCGAAAATGAAAACCTCACCGCAGCATGTGAGAGTCTGAAGTCCACCATGGAGACGATAGTTCAGGAAAAAGAGGCCTTTTCCGTCCAACTAAATACCTTAAAAGATTCTCAGACAGTTGAATTAACAGGATGGAAGGCTAAACATAGTGAATTAAAGCAGGAGTATGAGTCGCTTCTTCAGGCGTATGAGAATATCAGTAGTAAAATAGCAGATATGAGGCAAGTTATTGATCTCAGTAGAAAGGAGAAGCAAGAGGCTATTCAAAGACTCAGGGAAGGAGAATCTGAGAAGGAGGCCCTCGAGAATCATTTACAGAAACTCATCGATGAAAATGAGATTATTAAGAATCAACTGAATCAACTTGGCGAATCCAAGAAAATGGAAGTTGATGAATTACAGAGGAAAGCAGAAAGGCAGATACGCGAGCAAGAGGCGAGGATGCGAGAACACCAGGATCGTCTTCGTGAACTCACTGAACAGAACCATCAGCTAATGGAGGAAAATGAGCAGCTGAAACAAACTTCTGAAAATCTAAAGCAGGCTTTAGAGAAAATTCAGAATGAAAATGACATCCTTCATAATAACATCACTGTAACTAAAGCGGCTTTGGGAGAGCTCCAAGTTCAAATGGAAGTGTACCAAAATGATATGCAGTCTAAAATCAATGATGCATTGTGTGAGAATGAATCATTGCTGAAGGACTTTAACATGTTAAGGGATAAACTCTTTGAAAAAGAACAAGACGTGCTTGTCCTAGAAGAAGAAAGAAAATCAATTTCCGAAAAAGCAAAAGAAACTGAAAAATCTTTGGTCTATAAAAATCATTGTTTAACAAATCTGGACATGGAATGTAAAAGTCTTACACAAGAAATTGTTAGTCTAAATGAAAAAGTTAAGATTTTGGAGGATGATAAATGTCTGTTACAGGAAGAATTAGAAAACGTACAAGAAAGTTCTTACAAAGTAAAGAATGAGAGAGAATTTCTTGAGACGGAATTGCTTAATCATGTTAAAAAAGTTGATCACCTGACTGATCGAATGAAAGCAGCACAGGTACAGAATAACTTACTGTTACAGCAACTGGAAGAATTAAAGGCAGAAAAATGCAGTGTGATTAGAGAAAAAGAAGAACAGCAGTTACATCTTGTAAAAATGTTTGAGGAGAAGGTGAAAAGTGCTCAGAGGGATAATAATGGAAGTAAAAACAAAACAAAAGAGTTGCAGGAGCTCTTAAAGGAGAAGCAGCAGGAGATCAACCATTTGCAAAAGGATTCTATCAAGTTCCAGGAGCTGATCCTGGATTTGGAAAGATCTGTGAAACTGTCACAGTCAAAAAGTGAAAAGTTGGAAAAGGACTTAAGTAATACATCAGAGAAGCTTGCAAAGTCAGATGAAGAAATCTGTCACCTCAAGGGAAAGCTTTCCTCACAGATGAGCTTGTTGGAGCAGTCCGGGAAGGAGGTGGACAGGCTTACAGACGAGAATCTAAACTGGAGAAAAGAACTTCAGAAGAAAGACAATGAACTGCAAATTCAAAAGCGAGAATATGAGAGAGAATTGGAACTTCGTCTTCAACAATTAAAATTGGCTCACAAAAGAGAATTTTTGAACCTAGAGGAAAGGCATGGTGTCCTTGAGAGAGAAAAAGAGAGAGCAATGAGTGAGATTCGGGGTTTGCAAGAGGACGTTGGCGTTAAGGACTCTCAAAACAAGAAACTTCAAGCAGATTTGAACGCAGCTTTGGCACGATTAGCTGCTTTTACAAAGTGCATGTCGTCTCTTCAGGATGACCGGGACAGGGTAGTCACTGAAATGAAAACCTGGGAAATGCAGTTCAGAGAGGCCATCCAAAATAAGGAGAAACAGTTAGAAGAGAGTAATAAAAGAGTTGTGTCTTTAGAAGAGGAATTGAAAGACAAAATTACTCAGATTCAAGAACTGAATATTAAATATTCTGTGGTAGAGGAGACAAAGGATGAGCTGTATTCGAGGCAAAAATCTGTTGATAGACAACGCTATGAAGAGCTCTGCAGAATAAAGGAAGAAAACACGTTTTTTTCTAATAGGCAGCAAGAATTGGAGAGCGTTCTTCAGTCCAAAGAAGAAGCTTTGCAAGCACTTCTTAAAGAAAATAATTCTCTTAATCATCTCATAGAGAATACTAAAAGTGCAGGAAGAGAGATAAAAGCTCTGGAAAGTAATTTTACCAGACAGGAGCAAGAATTGCAACAGCTTCTAGCCGAGAAGGAAAGAATTAATGCTGAATTGCAAAAGCAGATAACCATATCTGAGCAAATGAAGATCATGCTAAATAATAAAGACAAAGAAATTTCCTTACTCATTTCTTCCAAAGGTGATGACATTTCTGACTATCTGATGCAGGTACAGACTCAACACAGAAAACAAATCGAAGAGTATGAATGTAAGGTGAGGTCTTTGCAGATAGAGAGACAACAATCTGAGGAGTCCTGTCAGAGAATGGAAACTGAAGTGCGGAATCTCCAGATGAAAGCAGACCAAGCAGGTCAAGAGAAGGCTGCAATTGCCAGTGAAGTAGAGGCCTTTAAAAAATCCATGTCATCTCTTCAGAATGATCGGGATGATCTGTTCTCTAAATACAAACAGCTGGAACACCTTCATCAAGATGTCATAAATCAGCGGGATAGTCTTCTAGTTGACAATGCAAGTGAGAGCAATGCTTTGAAACAAGAATTAAGGGTTCTTCTCAATCAGATAGATGATCTTCATTCTGAAAACGCAATGCTGAGTGCACAGCTGATAAAGTATAGGGGAGATCTTAACCAGGTTTTATCTCTGAAGGACCATCAGCTGAAAGACTTACTTAAGCAGAAATTGGATTGTATTAAAAGCCTTGAACAAGAAAAATACGATTTTCAAAAACAAATAAAAGAAATGCAACTTCACAGTGAACAGCAAAAGGATACTGCTGTATCCTTGGAACTTGAAAATAAAAAATTAGTGTCTAAAGTAAATGATTTGGAATCTTTAATTGCATCATTAAACAAAGCAAAACTTGTTTCTGAGTCTGGAGAGCAACTGCTAACCACTGAAAGCGTTCAGAAAAAAGACCGTGTATTGAATGGCCAGTATGGAGAAAACCTTCAGAAGGCGATTCAAGATCTCCAGAAATCAAGAGGCAGAAATCCTAAGGATGCAGATGAGGAGGACAGTAAGAGTCTTCTGACGCTTGAACGTGGAGACGAACCCGATGCTTTTGCAGAGATGATGTTAGAAGTTCAGTCTCAAAATAGTGAGCTGAGGTCCCAAAACGAGGCCTTTGGGAAAGCAATGACTGCTCTGCAAAACGATAGAGATAGGCTAATAGAGGACTTCAAGGTACTTCAAAGCAAGTATGCATCTGAACTCAAGATGGAAAAAAAGAAAGGAGACGAACTTGAAGCTGAATTGGATGGCTTTAAATTGCGTCTTATCAATATGCTCAGAGAAAGTTCTCTTCTGAATCGGGCTGGTTTCGATGCTGCAGATAAGGTCACACTTGATCAGATTGCTGACGAAGTTGCAAAGCTCTGTAGGACGTTAGCCAGTCGGGAGATGGAGGTTAGCAGGCTCGCATCTGAGTGTGGGAATTATGTTCACCAGATTGAAGCGTTTTCCAAGGCTATGGCCAGTCTTCAGGATGACCGAGACAAATTGCTGCAGGAGCTCAGCAATCAGAAGGTAACTTCTGAAGCAAACCAGGGCACAGCTTCACGTCTCATTGGTAGCAACAGCATCAATGAGAGAAATTCTTGTAAAAATGATTTGGATACCCCTCAAAACAGTAGGGCAAGTTTGGTAAGTTTTAACGAGCTACATCACTTTGTAATAATTTTTGTTATGCAGAGAACGCTTAGAGATGTTACGGATTCCTAAGTTTAACTTTGTCAGTTAGGTGAGTGCTGAGAAAGCCCTGTGACTAGAGAAGGCGTGCTTACAGTTCGGGGGAGTTTAGATAATTATCCTGCTTATTGAGAGCAAATGGGAAAAAAACTTTCTTCTGTAACTGGAATTCTAGCACTAACAAAACTTCATCCACAGAGTTTTCATTCCCGTTCACTAATGATGTTTATTAAATGTAGGCTAAAGAAGGAGCCAGCCTTGCAGCTGTTGAAATATCAAAACTGAAGACCCAGGTTGATGATTTGGAGAAGGCTTTGCATCAGACAAAAGCCTTCCAAGCAGAAACTGAGAGAGAGATTGCATCATACCAGAATGAGCTTGCTGGATTAAGGTATAAAATTAAAGTTAAATGGTACATGTGGCTCCTGTTCAGAATTCTTCAGTGACTTCACAGCTGATACAGAACCAAAGCGATGTATGGTTTAGCAGGAAGCGGGAAAAGAATTGTTCTGTAATGTGTGAAAGCAGCTTCCACAGGGTCGTCTTTGTTCGTGGTTATCCTTGTATCTTTATTAATGGTCTTTTGGTTTATGTAAAGTTCCAAACACTCTTAACTGAATGTTTTCTGTTCTGTTGGAGACTTGGATATATGGAATTACTGCTACGGAATCCTGTTTCAATGCTTGGCATCATATTCTCTTCCTAGAGTAACAATTGACATTGCTGAACATTTCACCCCCCGAATCTCTTTTATGTAAAGATGTCTGAGGTGTTGCATAATTGCCCCAACTACACATAGAAAATAAAATTCACATTTGAACATTATTTTTGTAGATCTGAGAGTCCATTTCAGCACTGTTCACATTTGGCATCATCTGTAACAAATGTATAATGTGACCCCTGATAGGGTCTGTGGCACAGAAGGCCTTTTTCAGTGGCGCTCAGTGGCGCTCGTCTTAGGCTGCTGCTCGCACAAGCTTTTAAGCTTGAGCTGATGATTGAAATGTGAAAGCATGTTACGAGCAGGTCAGTAAGATCATTTTGTTTGGATTTGAGGCCAGTGGGCTGTATCCTAGCGCCTTACTGCGTTTTACTGTCCGTAGTGCAATTTCTAGATCTCTTAATTCAAGTCTCTGTTGAGGTAATATCTTTTAGGGGAGGGAGTGTAGGTCAGAAGTCCAGCCCCGCATTTATCTTTGCAAATGTGTGCAAGTTGGCATGAAATGGTCAAACCTCATTTGAACTTGTAGACTTAACCAATGAACAGTGTGAATAATCATTTTCCATTTTTTCCCCAAACCATAAGACCATGTATTATCTATTTCAGCCTTGGGTATTCCTTCTCAAACCCGGGTACTTGCTGTAGGGCAGACTGGCCGGCGTCAGCAGCCCTCCACACAGCTGCGACCTAGAGCTGCTTTTCTGCACAACCTTATTCTTTAGGAAGCTGAAGTATTTACTGCATTAACAGATATTAGTATCTTTACAGCTAACGAACTTCTCTCGTCTCTGAGCCAGTGAAGCAAATGTGATGTTACCACTTTCCAGGCTTTATTTTCTGATTTTATTTCTCTTTTAGCAGATGTCTTTAAACAGATGTATTGAGAATGTTCAGGTGGCACTCCCCATTTGCATATAACTGTTTCAAAATACTATTATTTATTTCAGAAATAACAGTAAGTACAGCTTTATCCTTTTCAGTGATGCGTATGTAATATATCGTCATTTAACGTCTAGTCTAACATTTTATGTTCAGAATGGAAAAAACCCTCCTCCTCTCAGAGTCCCAGGCACTGCGAAATCAGTGTCAAATCACAGTTACTGAGAAAGACCGACAGATCGCAGAACTCCAGAAGCTGCAGCAAGACCTGATTGTTAAGAAATCCATCTCTGCTGGCAGCAATTACCCAGTCAAGGTAAACTAAGGAAATTTCGCAAGGGGTGCGAATCGACTTCCATCGGTTTAGCGTGGTAACTTTGCAGCCTGCTTCCCAAAAGAGAGCTGTACCCGCGTGAGTGAAGAGTGGGAAGCTCATGAGGGCGTTACCTGAAGGCCGGCATTGCCTGGTGTTAAATCGGCAAGTTACAACTATTCCAAACAAATGAGTTTCCATTATTGAAACTGCTTTTTAACGGAGTCTGATATACTGATCAACTCCTTGTAAACAAAGGAGAAGAGATTCTCATACACTGATAAAGCAACAGAGGAAACGTGCTGTGTGTGTATTTTAATGGTCAAAAAGGAGTAACTGTGGCTGTGGTTACATTGCTTGTGGCCGAGTTTCCAGTGTTAGTAGATTACTTGAGTAATCCTGTGAGTTCCTGTAAACCCAGAGTAGGTGACATGCAGTCACAAATACAAACCAGAGCCTCACTCAATCTCTAATCACTGCAGAGCGGAACAGGACCTAACGGGGAAGAAGGATGAGATGTGCCTCATGGAAGCATTCTTGCCCTTCTGAAGCAGCAGGTTTTAGTTGGTCAAGTTTGTGTCCCATATGCTGTTCATTTTCCATGATGAAAACAAAAAAAGCTACTGGAACAAAAGCTACTGAACCATAATGTTTGTTGGGTTGTGGAATATTTTATGTGGTAGAAATCTTATTTTCACGATTGTGTAGGAAAATAGATTCCATGAAGCATCAGAGATGGCTCGCTTCCCTCCATTAGTGGAGATCAATATCAAAATGTTGACCTGCCAGAGATAAAGAAGGCTATTTGCAGATTAAAAATGAAATTGGGTTGCCTTTTCCTGGTAATTTTTTATTGTTTTTTTAGTTGAAATGTTTAGCTTGAAAACACGAAGTAGAATTTTTTTAGTATAAAATTGCTCGCACGTGTGGTATTAACTTGTGAAAAGGAGATGATCTTGTGAAAAGGAAATTACAGTGTAATCTATACGTGTATTTAGTGTTGGAGCAGTGTATTATTTAACAAACTCCTGTACCATTCACCCCGAATCTGCTATGATCCTTCTTAAGGGTTTAGAAACGGTCTCCCTTGCTGGAAGTGTGGATACGCCAGAGGAAATCAAACGTCTCTTAGCTGAGAAAAACCACCTTCAAACTGAACTGCAGCACTGTCTTCAGGAGATCAACCAGAAGGATCTGCATTTCCAGCAGATGAATTCAAAGGTAACTGAGGACAACAGCCGTGATCCCGAGTAGCTCCTGTGAATCTGAGCTGGCACCAGCGTAGAAATATCACTGAATTGGCCATGTATTAGATGATTCTAAGTTAGTTTGCTTTAGAACTTGAGTTCTTCGGAACAACCGTGTTTGCTCAGACTAGCAGTTGCAAACTAAATGTCAGAATTGTGTTTCTGCCTGGCAATCCTGACCCGTTATTTGACTGAGAGAGGTTTAGTTGAATGTGTTCTGAAGGTGTTGGTGGGCACTGCCGAACTTCTTGAAGTAAAATATTTTTCATTGTAGACGGAAACAGGTAGGCAGCTGGTGCAGGATTTTAACTATCTCATACGAAATCTTGAATACCTCAAAAATCTTTCCTTACAAGTCCTCAATGAACACTTTTGTGGCAGTAAAACGGTTAGAGTGTGTGTGTGTGTCTGTGTGCGCAGGTCTGTGTTCGGGTTGGTTTGTAATGTCCTCGGAAATTCCCGTAACGTTTATCTCTTTGCTGGTCTGGCAGTGGAGCAAGTGAGGTTTATGTTACCTTTCATCTGTTATTGTGTCTGTTTTTCCTCTGTTACCCAAACGTTCCATAAACCTAACAACAACTTTAACCAAACTTTGACACAGGTGTGGAAATTGCAAGCTCCTACAAGTGAAGATGACCGTTTGGCTAACGGGTGGAGACTCACATTAGTCTCTTTTTTAAGAGAACTTGACTGCCGAGCATTCCCAGATTACCTGGGGAACATGTTTATACCATCAGGCTTGAACTATCAACTACTTCTCTGTCTTTTGCCAGGTGGTGGTACCATAGCAGACACGGGGAGGAAGGCACTGAGGCTTCAAACCCTGAGTTTCTGTTTTGGGCTTGTTGATGACAGAGGAAATCAATCCTCACGTTTCATTATTTCCACTGCTCATAAAACAGCTACTTACCAAACTGTGACCTGGCCAAAAAGTTGATGCAATTTTGAAACTAGTGTCCGCTTGTTTTCAGGTCTCAACTCTGTAGTAATTTCCTGGAGGAGGCAGTGCTGATATTTATGTATTTCACTGTTCCTTGCTCTCAGGCCGTGCAGTCAGCAGAAGAGAACGCCGTACTGTCTGCCCAGGTGAAGACTCTGTCGCAGACTCTAAGGGATAACCAGCTTCGTTACACCGACTTGCAAAATCGCTATTTAAGGCTGGAGAGGGACTATCAGACAGCGCAAGTGACATCTTTCCAGGGCTCCGTTCAGGTAAACAAATACATGGAAAATGGGGTTAGGCTTTTTCTTCTGTGCTTCTGCTTTACTGGTTTTCAGGCTGAAATGAAGTAAATGCTTTTCATCATACTTTTGCTAACCCCTGATGTGCTGACAGTAACTGTCTTTATTGTTGTAGAGCTGTTTTTATTTGACTTTTCGTGTAAGGAAGCTGTCTAAACATGCCGTTTTTGTTTTGAAGTATCTCTTTTTGGTTTGCTCTGCAGCTGGCAAGGGTAAGTGAGTGATCACTAATCACTGGATCACCCAAATACTGTGATAATGTCACATCAGTCATGAATCATTTTGCAAGGTGTTGGAGTGGTACTTTCAGAAGTGAGAGCTATAGCACCAGTTAAGCGCTTCAGTCCCCTTTGCTAACCCCTCATACACATCCGTAAGCTTATTCCTTTGCGGTGTCTTCATTTTATAAAGTTTTCCTGTACTGCCTTGGTTATTCAGTAACAATCGTTTAATACAATACCCTAAAATATCATATAGATATGTGTGTAAAACAACCTGTACTCTTCCATAAACAAACACCAGCAAGGAGAACTGTGAACTAAAAAACAGCTGAGGAGCTGCGTTACTTCTGCACCAGCGCTCGGTGCTGTTACTCTGTGGACGTGTAGGAGCATTTCTTTCCCTTCAGCCGTTGTTGAGAGATGGCTGTGATCAGGTCCTGCAGCACGCACAGGCAGTGTTATTCTTCATCAACTTTTTGTTAGAAAATAGGTTTGGAAAATGACAGCTCCGGAAATTAAAAGATTCAAAGGCACAAAAGGTTGTTTGTTCCACTGCTTTGTGGTGCTTATGGCTTCTTTAATTGAAATAAAGATTTTTAGCAACTAGAAAAATGGTGACTGGCTGTTTTTTTCCCCCCTTTAATATCTTCTAGGGTGAAACTAGAGCAGAAGTTCCCCCTGGAGCGCCCCAGGAAAGATCTGCTGTTATTGTTGAGATAGAGAATGTGGAGCTAAATGAACTCAGAAAAAGGTCAGGACTGAGAGCATGTATTAGCAATATTGTTTTCCTGACAGCTGTGGTGTAAGAGCGAAAGTAATGCCTTTCTATCCCTTCGAGGCATTTTGGGGGAGAAGGGAAAGAAGTGGATTTACAGTGGATTAAATGAATCATAGTCATATTCATGAATTGTTTTCCTCTCTTAATATGCGTGGCTTGGCTTTGTGAAGATACAGGTGTATAGTGACTTCATGTCACTATCTCATCTAAAGCACCTCATTATGGTTAAGTCTTTATGACAGAAAAGAGCATTTCTTAATAAAAAAGAACCAGAAAGCAATTCTCTAAGCATAAAGCACTGATTTCAGAGTTCATCTTGTCATAGGCTGGCAGAGAGCGAGCAACAGTACGAGTCGGTGCAGCAGGCGCTCTCCCAGCTGACAGAAACACTCTCAGAGGAGAAGCGGAGGAGAGAAGCTGCAGAAGAGGCTCTTGGACTCTCTGTGGAGCAAAATAACAGGTAAAATACTCCTGACTGTAAAACACAAGTTTATTTCTTTGGAAAGACAAGTATCTTTTTCTTTTCTTACACTTCTGAAGTATGTGGCAGTTTGCTGTGTTAAACCCCTCTGTGGGTGTGAATTAAGTTGCCTGCCCAGAGAGCCAAGGCCACCTTTCACTTCTGCTTCCCCTTGGACAAACGTGTGGTGAGGTTTTCATTTACACCGTGCCTGGAGTAAACGTGAAGTGTGTTTCAGAACTGGAAAAAGGAGTGTCAGATGATTTTGTTTGCCTTTTGTTTTTAGTGGGATTAGTGATGGGTTATCCTGTGGGTGTGGGACTCGGTACACAGTGGTATTTCTTTTTTCCAAGTTAGAAGGAAATCTCACACACAACTTCAGCACAGCCACTGTTTAGATTTCAAATATCATTATCCATCTGCCTACATGAAGTGTCCATTGCTGCCTCATCTGAAAATCACTGTTCAGCCAGCTAGTGGTGAATGGGGTTATTCTGAATAAACACCTTGAGAGTAGAGTGTAGATAGAGACTGGAAAAGACCTGGCAACATAAACCAAGTCTTGCTGCCTTTTGTGGGGACCTTCCCCCAGTAATGGCATTACACAAAATCGTGTTTCCTGTGTGAATTCGGTCCTTTGAAAGAGCAGATAATTCGGTACTCCGTCTGTCGTCTCCCTTTTAATTTTTCCCTAGGTTTGCAGTAAGCAGTTACAGGTCTGTTCCTAGTGAATACACGGTTCAGATGGAGACTGAGGAGGAAAGGGAAGCCTTAATCATCGATCCCAGTGAACACGTTGTGGTGCGAAAGGTAAGGAAAAGAAAGCTTTTAAAACTCCAGAATAAGCTACTTAAAAGTGGTGTGCACATGCTATACTGCTATACTGCTTGAAGATGGCACAGCTCGTCTCCCTCACACTACCCCTTTCTCTT
>NW_010395857.1:29505-52031 GCF_000710305.1 Buceros rhinoceros silvestris
CTTTCCCTGTCTTCCCCTGCTGTACCTTTCTTTCAGCTATCATTCATTCTTGGAGTGCAGGTTTCCCTCCTGAGCGGCTAGAAGTCACGGATTATGCCTGTTCCTCTTTATATGTCCAAATTCAAATGTGGATAATCGTATTTATACTACCCTTGTGGCATTAAATAACGTGTATGCATTATAATTATGCATTTTCATCTCTAGTATGTCTTAACGCCTCGTCTCCATTCCTCTCGCCTTTTATTAATGCTGTTTTCTTTGGCCTTGAAATCAGTTATGCTCACAGCCTGGGCTGCGGCAGCTGTTGCTGCATCGGAGGCAAAACATTTGTATTGCCTCGGAAATCTGCTTTGCAGTGGAGCTTCTCGCTTGTATTCACGATGACTTGCTGGTTTTTGTTTCCTAACAGATGAAGGGAGGAGCCCTTTCCCTCCGAAGATGGCTTCGAGGGCGAAGCCTTTACTGTTCAAAGCTGCTGACCTCCAGAGCAAAATCCCGCTATTTATTCCTCACCTACCTAGTGACACTACATCTGGTCATCTTCCTGTGCCTCACTGGTGTTCTCTGAATACGCTGCGTTCCCTGGGTAAATTATTTCCCCGTAGCTAGTAGTGTGCCAATTCCACAGAATAATAGACCTCTCACATGCTGCTGCTGAGCTATGCACTGGACACAGTTGTACATATTCTTGTCACACTACATGAATCTTGAGCTTCTCAAATTTGTGTATATCACAGTTGCTCCAAAGTTGACTTGAATTGCTCTTTACCAGTGGAATATTATATTTGCTAAGGAGAAAATATTCCCCTCGGCCCTATAAAGAAACTGCTGCACACAGGTTATTTAATATCGTGTTTGAGTCTGTGATGATTGATTACTACTGAATGGGTTGTAAATGAGATCTTTTCTATATAAATTTTATTTTAAGAGTTAAACTATAAATTTTAAAGGAATATTCAGCTATTACTGTTTATTGGCTTCTTGATTATAACAAGAAGTTTTACAGAGTGCAATAAAAGAAGAACTACTGAATTTTTGGGGGTTTTTTTTTTGGCTCAAAATAAAAGAATTAAGACGGTTGCTCTGTTATTCTTTGGCTGTACAGTTTGTCATGGCTGTGACAAGGTGCACGGGTAACACGAGCGTTGGAATCAGTCGCGTCAGTCTTGCTTTGTAAAGCGTATGGGAAAGGGCTGAACACCAGGAACTTCATACAGCTCGAACTTTAAATCTGTCTGTGAATCTCAGGGACTTCGGTGTTCTTGCAGGGACCCCCTGAAGAGCCTGAGGTATTGAGGGCAGCGTGAATTGCAGGGCAGACCCTAGTGCTGGTGGCTGTTCTGCCTGTGCACATAGTGCTTCGGTGGGACTGTAAAACCATCAGAAGTAAAATACATTTTTGCATCAAGCACAGAAATGCTGCTTAATACATTTTTGCATTGTTAGGGACCAGAACTTTGCTGGACAAGTGCTGTTTTTCATTCTTTTCCCATTTCTGAAGTGCTCTTCCTTACCGAGTGAAGTTGCCAGAGGAGAAATAAAATCCTCCCCTTTTCTTGACAGCTTGGAGAGGCAATTGTACGGTCCTGAAAACAACCAAGGAATCTGAAATGGAGCTCTTGGTGTAATTCAGGCCCTCCCTGGGTGGGAGTTTTTCCATGAATTTTGGAGTTCAGCACTTCATCTAGATGTGTTGGCCAACTGCTCAAGCGGAGCTGTTCCTGGGCGGTTGTGCCAGCCGCCTCTTGTTCTGTTTCCCAGAATAACCACTTCAGTGAGGTATTTACCACTTACACATCTGGAACGGGTCCTGGAGTGAGCGCTTCACGTGCCAGAGGAGCTGCCTTTGAAAAAAACAGCACAAACACTTTCTGGAAACTTCTGGTGGGGTTTATTTTCAGTTGTTTAAGATTGATGATGACCTTCCAGGAAAAAGGCGGATTGAACATGCCACTGGGGAACAACTGTGGCCTTTGAAGTCATGAATGTTTGTGTTTAATGTTACTATGTTATAATAAATAAATATAAATGTTATAATGTTAGCTATGTGCTAATGTTACAACTGATGGGTGCAGATGATCAGTTCATTTTTAACAAATGAAATTTCTAGAAGATAATTCAGCCTTGGAAGAGATGGGGTTATGCTTGCTGAAGTCCAAGTAGAGCTGAATGGTATCCTCTAGCTGAACTTGTCCCATGGTCACGAGGCAAATTAACAATATCACAGGAGCCCTTGAGGCTACAGCAGGGATTTCCCTTTTGGAAATGTCCTCATGAATTTGTTTTTGATGAGCCAAAATTACTCTTTTTGCAGCAGTTTGGTCTCTAAATGATGGAAAGTTGCTTCTGTGCTATTTTCTTCCATCTCCTTCCTCCCTGAATTACTGTTTTCCAGCCAAAATTGTGAGGCATTCAGTGCGATGATGATGAAACCACTGTCTTTGTATGTGATGATGGTTCTGGGATTTGCAAAGCCACGTTTGCAGGAGATGATTCCCCAAGAGCTGTGTTTCCATCCGTTGCTGGATGTCCCCACCATCGGGTCAGTCGGTACCAAAATGGAAGTTCTGGTTTCAGTGGTTGTTTTGCGGGTTTTTTTGTGGGCGGTTTTGAGTCTAGACATGGCAGTGATAAAGCATCAGATTTATTCAGGCAAAAATCCCAGCAGCCTTTGTAGTTTAGCTTGTTAAGAACTGGAAGATTGAGCTGCACATCTTTATTACTATGAAGCACAAAGTAAGAGGGATCCTGACGCCGAGTATCCCACTGAGCGTGGAATCATCACTAACTGGGATGACATGGAAAAGATGGGTGTTTATTTTTAATGGGATATTGTGGAAGCATCGTCTTATCTAAGACATATGGTTTGCCATTAACCTTTTTACAAATCAGAGGGGAAATCCTTGAAGAATTTGTAATTGCAGCATAGGAAAGGGATAGTTTGGTATGCGAGTGTGGGAGCGGGTCAGGTCTTGGCACTTCTAGACCTACCTTTCTTGAAAAGAGTGAAACCTTATGTTACCTATCAGGTTTGGCAGTATATCACAGAAGTGGTTTATGCTTTATATGTAATTTCAGTCTTGAAGTTCATACTGAGGTAGAACGTTTGACAATGATAGAAAGTAGCTCAAGTAAAAAAACCCAGGTTGCGATTTGTCAGAGGTGAATCAGAGAAATATTACAGATACTTTACTGAAGATGGAAACAAAACCCATGAGGCAGAGGGGTGGTTTTCCCTCTTCAGTGCTTGCCTCCATGAACAAGAGGATGGGTGATGCCCACGTCTCGTATTGCATATGATGTTCTCACTGTCAAATCAAGGGGAAAACAGGTTGGGGCTTCCAATCCCTGCTCTAATTCTCTGAGAGTGCTTTTTTTTTTTTTTGGACAAGAAGCACGTTTTTCTGTTGCCAGTTCCAGTTAGCTTTTAATGTCTGGGTGGCTAGAAGGTGTCTTTATTCGCCATCAAGCCCAGCTTTCTTGGCATGCGGTCACTGCAAGGACTTCTTAGTGAAATGCCCACTTAAGGATGTCCCAGGCCCAGGCGACAAGGTGTGCTCCTGGACAGATGCTGGAGAGGCAGCAGGAGTCCTAAGGGCTTGCTCGTTCTGCCAAATATCTCTGGGATCCCACGTCTCCTGATCTCTTCAGGAAGTGTCTGAGTCTCTGTGTGGAAATATTTTAGCTCTTCTTTAAAGACAGGATTGCAATTTAGACCTTGTCATCACCAAGTGGAATGGTATGGGAAGGAAACTCCACGAGAAAATGCTTCTAGTCATGTTTTCCCGAGGAAAATACCTCTGAAAGGAAGTTGTGGGGCTGGTGGCGTTCCGTACCTGCTGAGACAAGGAGTATACAACTACAATCCACACATCTAAAGTCACGTACTGTGTCAGATCCATGAACCCAAATTGGTAAGCACAGGGTCTTCCAGATGGGCAGGCTGAGGTCGGTACAGCAGCAATGGAAGTTCCTCAGTTCACATTTGGAAGTTAATTGCCTGCCTACTCCTCTAGATGGAAGCACAGTATTTGCATTTCATTACTGCACGGCTTGCTGGGAAGACATCGTGCCCGTTTCTGCAGGGTAGAGAGTCTACCTCATGCATCCCCGTTACGATCTTCTGGATAATTTTCCCCCTGTCAGCATTTGCCAAGAAGTTGTGTCTCCCTGTAGCATAAAAAAAATCAGGATAAAGCTGGAGGTCACTGTTCTGTGTTCTTCCCTCAGAGACTGGTCTCTGCAGCTGGGAATTGTCCCGCGTATAACATACCAGCATGTGTTCTTTCCCCGGGTAGTGCTGGGTTCTAGAGCAGACTATCGAAAACCTAGTCAGAAAAAGGTATTAGAGAAGGTAAAAAGGGTGACATGTGCTTTACAGGTGTGTAAACTCGGGGCTAGATCGATTGTTTTGAGAGTGTGCTGTGGTGGAGCCTTCAGGCAGTGCAGAAATTCAAATAATGATCAGACACTCCACGGTTTCTTGTAGTTTGAACTTCTCTTTGTCACTTGAATGGATGAAGGAATTACTTGTGAAGGTGGGGCGGCGGCCCAAACGTCCCCTCTGCTGCCAGCCAGCGTGCTCGGCAGTGTGCAGGAGCCGGCAAAGATGCCCCAACCAACTTCTTGCTGACCCAGGAGCAGGGTGGGACAGAAAGCTGGGGGTGCTGTCGAGTGAGTGAGCAACAAATGGACAAAAGCAGCTCGAGCGGAAGGCAGCGGCAGGGGAGAGACAAACAGTGACTGTTGTGGTTATTGTGGGCTTCCTCGATTCAGTCGTGATTACAGGCGTATCTCAGCTTCCCCTGAACTCTTTAACACACACATGGACACGCATACACATGCTTTTCTGGTTGAAAGAAATTACGAACAGCAATTCCTGAAGTTTTGATGCTAAGGGAATATCTTTTGTATATGCATATATATTCCCCCCCAAATTTTTAAGCCGGTTGCACCACAAACTTCTCTCCAATGCTTGGAATCGTACTCCTAAAAGCATCAAGAGAATTACTGGGTAACGTGCCAAAAATACAAGACAAAGGCATAACAGTGCAGTGCCCAACCATCCACGTGCGACAAAAAGCGGGGGGTCACCAAAAGCTTCGGCTGGGCGTGCATGTGTGTGAGAGAAAGCCAGAGCGAGGATGCTGCAGGACGACAAACATTCATGAGAATGGGGAGGAAAACATGGGCGATGAACGGAAGCGTTCTCCTCCTCCCGTGCTTCAATTCACAATATTCAAATGGGGGCTGCTCGGTTTGCCGCGGGATGATAACGCAGGGCATTGTCCATCACCGCTGATCTGTTCGCAGCGGCTGGGCTGGCAGGGAAGGCGTTGGGACGGGGAGTGCTTGCTGGCTCTGGTGACTACCTAAACATTTAATAGAAGTGTTGTGTTATAATAATTCCTCCTCAGTAATTTCTCTTTGCTCTTGTTGCTGCTGCTCACATTCAATTCTCATGACCTGTAAAACCCAACACCAAAGTATTTTTGTTTCTTGTAGAATTTGGTTATCCATTGACGTTGTGGTTGTCCTTAAGTCATCTCTAATGGGCTGTGCAGTGCCTCACTGGGCATTGTTTTCGAGGACAGACCTGCAAACTGCCCCAGGTTTAGGCTTATGGGTCCCGCTTTGTTCCTCGCTGCTGAAATTGCCGGTACTTTGTTAATTATGTAAGCACGCAGGTTTCCTTCTCTTCCCGCAGTCCTTTTCTGTCTGATATTACACTCCTTTATATTTATATAAAGGATTTTATATATTTTATATATTTTAAAACTTTTACGTGATCACTTTCTGTTTTATTCAACTCCTCCCTGTATTTGACTCTAAACCTCCCAACTGAAGATGTCCCAGCATCCCAAGCCACAGTTCTGGAAACAGCTGATAACTTTTTTTTTAGAGGACTGAGATGGAATTGAAATGTTTTTGAGGGCAAATAATTTTCTTAATTGCAGCTCTAGTCAGCTGTTGACTTTGTAGCTGCATCAGGTTTAGGTAAGATTTTTTCTTTTCACTGAAATTAATTTGGGAGCATAGTAATACTTGTTTCTAGGATATTAATCAAATAAACTCACGCATTGAATTGTCCTGATGTTTTGTGCTCAGACGTAAACTTGTTGGGTCAGGCAAAGCTGGAATATGACTAAACAGAAAAAAAAATAAGAGTAGGAAAGAAGTGAACAAGATGATGAGAACTATTTCACAATGTTACTGAACAGTCTCTCTTTGAGCTGGCATGAAGAAAAAAAATCCCTTCAGTTCCTCCTCAGACAATCAAAGGCAGCATCGTTTGATACAGGTAGCACCTTCCAGCATGAGCAAATGCGGCAGTTCTTCAGACTGTGGCTACGGAATGGAGTTACTCCTCTGCAGGAGGTGAAGGGTTTGGTTCAGGATTGACTGGATGAAGTATCTGTGGCATAAAGAGCCTTTCGCTTCTCTGGAAATAATGAGATTTCTGCAGAGCAGCTTGGCAGTGACTTGGAACTGGATCAGTCTCCAAGCAGCTTGAGCTGGAGGAGACTTTGCAGGTCTAACAGTTCAGTGTTTGGGTCAGAGCCCTGCGGGGTGGAACTAAGCAGTGCCCCTGCTATGGAGGGTGAACTGTGCTCTCTTCAGGGGATCCGAGCTGAAGATCTCCGTGGTGTAGGTTATATTCTGTTGCTACGTAAAGGAGAAACCCAATGGTTTCGGTTCTAATTTGTCCGTTTTAATGTTTGGGAAAAACAAAATTCATCATTGGGGAAAAAAATTCATCAGACTACATCTGAAGAGCCATGGTGAGAGAGCAAAAGTTTCTGCTGCTCACACAAGTTCTCTGGATGGCCGTGAAGTGTTTTGTACTTGTGTGTGGCAGGGAGATGTAGGGAATGAGCCTCTTAAAAGCTCGAAGCACCTTTCTTTGTTCACAAGACGGTGTGTGTGCTGGGTTCTGGATATGGGCAAGCCGGAGGCAAAGGTGGCTTCTGATGCTGGGTTTTGGTGTGTAGATAATGTCAACCCAGGATTCACATAACTTTTGGATGACGTTAAAAGTCACTGATGAATCTAAATCTGAGGTTTGCAGGCATTGTAACTTGGGTCTTGTACCAGCTGAATCACACTTCTGTGTGTGTTCGGGATCAATGATGCCTTTCATGTGCCGACCTCTGGCCACCAAGGGTGCTCAAGCTGTAGCAGCCCAACTCCTCAGCTCATGCTGTTCCAGCTCCTGCTTTCTACCCCAAAGACTGTCACTTTATCAACACTTTTGTATCAGGCAAAATGTAAGTTATCACATTGTATTGTGGTTTTGGAGAAGATTTGAGTAATGATGCTTGAAGGTCATCATGTAGGTGACTTTGGAGAACTCCCACCTGGAGCATCTCCTCAGGGACCAGGGGAAGTGTTCAAAAGCTAGAATCTTTGTGCTGCCTTGGGAACAGGGGTTGTCTGAAAGCTTTCGAACTTTGCTAAACATTTTTGCCCATGACATACCCAGTCTGATTGAGCAAACTCGGAGCAGGACCAAAAGTTGGCCCCTGATGTTTGTCTGGTTTACAGCAGCCTTCTATCCAAAAGTCCACGTTCAGTTTAGCTGCTGATGTAACCAGAAGTGTGATTTCAATACGGATATAGGTATAAAAGCACAGGGAAAATGAGATGTGGTTCTGCTCTTCCCTTTGTGCCCACTTTGGCATATATTTAATAGGAAGATTATGCATCAATTTAGCACCAGTGTAAATAAACTCATTAAGTAGTGAGCTTGACAGAACGCGTTACTGGGAGAGAATACAACTGGGAGATAATAAACAGCAACAGACCATACGAAAAGCCTGATTCGTAACAACCAGGAGGTGTGGTTCATACAGTAGGCATGTCCAGGACTGTTTCTGTGTCATTACACTGTAATGATAAATCCTGTTTTCAGATTATTTAAGGGTTTTGAGTTTATTACTGATGCATTAAATTCATTACATTAATTAACGATGACATATCGGTAATTTGTGTATTCTTTAATGGAAAGTGTACTTTTCATTAAAAGTAGACTTTGTTGGCAAAGGTATTAGCTTATGAAATCCAAAGTTTAAGTTTAACCCCTTGATGTCTGTCTCTGATGAGTTCAGTGGTGATGGCCAAGTCCCCATCCCTGGAGGGGTTTCCCAGCCGTGTGGAGGTGCTGATGAGGGACAGGGGTCAGTGGGGACCGGGCAGTGCTGGGGGAGCGCTGGGAGGAGCTTAAGAGTCTTTTCCAACCTAGATGATGATATGGTTCTATGAAACATGCTCACAGCAGCCGCACTGGTGATGGGGCAGTCCTGCCGGGGCTGGGTGGCAGCGGTTTACGAGAGGATACAGCCCTTTGGGCTGTGCAGAGTGTGTTAGTTGACTGTGTGCCCTTGATGGTTTCCTTAGCAGAGCTCCAGTGGAAGTCCAGCTGAAAACAACTGTTACTCCATCTGCTCAGATAAAGTTGCAGTGTCTCTGACACGGGGGATGGAAAGAACTAGAGCTTGTTAGAGTAGAGGAGGTGGGGGATGAGACAAGTGGATATGGCTGAGGTTGCCGTAAAGAGAAATGTTAAACTGTTGTGTTTGCTGGGGGGGCAGAATGAGATGCAGTGGTTTGAACTAGACCAAGTGAGGTTTTAGCTAGACCCCGATAATACCTGATAATTGTAGGTATAGCGTATCGACAGCTTTGTTTGCCAGAGGAATCTGTGGATGCTGCAGCAGAGGAACTTCTGAGACAGAACAAAAGCTGTGGCAGGACTGACTGACTCTTCCTTGAGATGAGAATGGACAGATTATTCCTCATGGCTTCTTCCAGCTGCGTCTTCAGTAATTTTTTTTTGTACGTGTGTATCTAAACCTTAGATGGCTGCATTGTTGTTGTCCTGCCATCAAAAAGTTATCCCAAGGTGTCATCCTCAATTTAATATTCTCAGTAAATCCTGCCCTAGTCCGAGGTTGATGGAAAGGTATCCACTGACTTCAGTGGTTTTTTAAAACTGAAATCCTAAAGAAAGCATAGCGTGCTCTTCACAGAGGAACTGCGGTTCAGGAGATGACTTGGGAGTAGGAACTGACAGGATTCATTAAAAAAAATAAAATTCACTTGTCTCTTCAGATACTCTTTGAAGGTCTTCAAATTCTTCATTCCGGGTGATGTTTGAAACGTTCAATGTGCCTCGTCCGCAGCAATTCAGGCAGTGCTGGCTCTGTCCATGTCTGGAAGGACCTGGTGAGCCTTCCTGGGGGTTGTGTTCTCCACCGTCCTCTCAGGGGTGTTCCGGTGCATACGCACTCGCACACATCTCTGCTGCTGGTGGTGCACCAGCTCGGTATGAAGAACTGACACCCTGAGGAGACCGAATCCTTCCCACCACGCCGTGCTTTGCTGTTTTCGACCCCATGGCAGGTATGGGTGTAGATTTATGCCTTTTGGCTTCAAAAGCCCAGGTGACTAAGGCTCGGCTGTGTGAGTGGATGTAAGATGATGCAGCTTGGTGCTGCCCTCAATAGCACAGCACGGAGCAGAGGCTGTATCTTAACTAGATCGCTCCAAACCCAAATTCTGTCTCACTTTAGACCTACCTCTGTGGTGAAGCTCCCTTCCCAGTAGAGAGAAAACAAAACACCCTTCCGTAGCTAAATGAAAAGATTTCATTTAAATGTTGAATCTCAATCACTTAATGATGTCTGCTGTTAAGCGCTCGTTAGAATTAGCATGGAGGTCTCTCCCTATCGCTGTTTGGAGTCTGATCAAGCATTGAGATGATAAATTACTTCCTAGCAACCCTTGAGTCTTCGTATACTTTGAAAACATTAAAATAACATCTGTCTTTGTAGCCTGATGCCACAATAAAATTAAAAGAATTATGATTGTCACAAATACGTGTTTAATGTTTAAAATGCAACTGTTTGTCTGCGCGTTTGGTATCCGAAGTGCTTTACTCTTTTTGAGTGGAAAACATGTACTTCACTTCTTACCAAGTAAGTAAACCTGTCTGAGCACAGATAAACTGTTGTTATATTTTCCCTAATGGAGTGGCTTATTTTAATGGCAAATTCAGATTTCTGGTTTTATAGATATTTTCATTTCCAGTTTGTATATTGTATCATGTCTGTAAAGTGCTTATGTGGGGTTTTTATCTAGATACAGCTTCTGTTTATTGTTTTATGACATTAATAGGTAATTTAATCATCCAAAATGAAATCATTCGTTATTTTCCAGTGGTTTTATCTGTAGCATTAAAATTCCCATTCTGTCCAGCAGATGACTGATGGTTTATGTGGTAACTCGTGCTGCCTCATAAATTTCCCACTTCCCACTTCAATTCCACTCTGGAGAACAGAGCCAAAGGGCTGCCGGCAGTTTGGCACCATTCCTGTTAAACTGAAGGGTGGCACTACCTGTGTGCGTGGGGAGGAAACTGTTCAAGCATTAACATCACTCCAGGTTCTGTATCTGAACATCAGCAGGAGGAATTTGCGGCAGCAGGTAGAGCGGTTTGGCTGCCAGAAGTGTGTCAGGGACCACAGTGGGTGCTGAACAGGGGTCGCTATCAGAAACCTGCTGATGGAAATCAGGATTTTCTGGATGACAGATCTGTGTCAGAATGTGTGTGTTAAGCTAGTTAAAAAGTCTAGACTGAAGTCCAAACTCTATTCCCAGACTGTACCTGGTCTGTTCCTTGTCTTTAGTGAAAAACAGTAACACAAGTTAAGGTTGCTGCGCTGGTGTTCAAATGAAACCAACTCCTCGAAAGCACCAGAGCTCGCTGAAACGCCACGTGGGCTCATACCTGTAGCAAACAGCATCATAAATGGCTATAAAAATGGCAAATAATCAGTAATGCCTGATTTAAAATTTTTCATTAAAAAAAGTTACTCTTTTTTTACTTCAAGTAAAAAAAACCCAGTATGAAATCACACCGGGGTTCTTTTCTCCTTCCAAGTGTATTTTTCTTGTATAACTACTATGCTGAAAGTACAAAGAAGATGAGGAGTCTTTCGCCTTCCTCCCTAAGCATCGTATAGCTTTTTTTTTCCCCCTGGAGTCTTCCTGAGGAGGCAGCTTGGCCCAGCGAGCCCTCCTTTCATATTAACAGTCATAAAAAGAAGGGGACAAAAAGAAATAACATGCTGGAACTTTTCCACTCAGGGAAATACAACAGTATTATGAAATGTGGTGTCAACGTCTGTGAGGTCTCTATGCCAGTAACGTCCTCCTGGAGGAACCAGAGCTTCCACCAGTGACAGTACTTTGGAACTTAGATGTAACTGGTTACATTATTGGCTGTATTACTGCTTTATTGATCTCTTCCTAAGCAGTTAACTGGTGTTTCGTTAACTTTGGCTGTATCTATGCTACGCTAAGCTAATGATTACAGAGTAAATAAGAACCTTTTGAATCTGTTCTTGAAATACTCTGGGTTTAATGGATCCATGAAAGTGTAATTATCCGTGTAAGGCAGCTGTGGCTTACATTAATTTCATAGTGACCAAAAGATAAAACAATAATTACTCTTTTATTTTTAAAATTTTATTATGACAAAGGTTTACATTTTGAGTTTTCTAGCTAAGCAATTTCTAAATGAAAACAGCATTTCTTCACAGTTTCTGTTAAAAAAAAAAAAGTTCCTGGATGACGAATTTTCATTGTGTTTTGTAGGAAGATTAGAGTCAGCTGTGAAGATTTCACTGTTTCGACACCAAGCAAGTGTTTTCTGTATGATTCTGGATGCTGTAGACTTGATGCGGTCGGGCTTGATGTGCATTTCAACATTTAAATCAAACCGTTTTCAAAATACATGTTGATTTTGAATAAGATTCTTAATCAGTAAAAAAAAAATGTTTAGAAGTGTCTATTTTTTTTGTAAGTGGCAAAGGAGGTACAATTTACGGCGTTTACATAGAATGGAGAGAGTTCTGAGGGCTTTTCTTCTTCCCTCCCTTCCCCAGGTCTCCTCCTCTCATTCTCCACGACAAAATGTTCTTCAGTCCTTGGCTGGTGTCTCTAGCTCCTGCCACAGCTGGGGCTGCGGTGGGCACTCTCCACAGTTGGAATATGAATCCTCATCTCGCAGCTGACTCCTTTTCCAGTGTGGAGGAGCGTGATTATGCTCTGAATACCCCCCTAAAATCTGCACGTGGAATCTTATTCAAAATCAACATGTATTTTGGAAGGGGAATTAATGATGTGCTAAGAGCAAATACAGATAAAAAGAAGCGAAGCTATCGAGCTGTTTGTGTGATTTGGCAAACCGCTGCTTCCCTGAGAGGAAACTGCCTTGGCCACCATGCAACAGAATACTACGGCTGTTGGGACCGTGAGTAAGGAATACCCAAAGCCAAGAAAATAGTTCCATTTTTCTCCAAACACCCACCTGGTGTTCCCAGCTAGTCCTTGGTTACCATTCCACTTTGAGATTATCTCTAACCCCATGCACGTGTTGAGGTTTATGCTCGGTCACAGCTGTGCGTGCCTGGCTCTGTGAGCTGCTGGGGAAAACTGGTATAGCTCACGGTAAGGACCCTCAATTTGAAAGAGCTTCTGCAGATCCTATCTGGCTAATATCAACAGGGCCAAACGTTCAGAAGTCATCTGGTTCTGGGGCATGGCTTTGCAGTTCAGTTTTCTAATTTAGCAGATTTTTCATGCTTAATGATATTCACTCAACTTTTCTTTCCTGCAGCCATACAGACTCTACATACCTTCTTTAAAAACCAAGCAAACCAAATTCCTCTCAACTTTAGGACTCGGAAGGCATCTCACCACCAAACTAATATATCTTGAGGTTCATGATAAATCATGGCTTTACCATGTCATACCAAGTAGACCTCATGGGTAGAGGTAGTCCAGAAATGTTTAATCTTAAGGGCAGGTGAACTTGATAGAGAAAGAAGAAAGATTGTCTTCTACAGTGAGACCTTTAGGTAAGAGCTGTGTGTGGTTTAGTAGATTCTGGTTTTCTGTAAATAACATCAGCTTGTGGGCGAGACACTCCGAAGGTAGAACACTTATCTCCTCAGAAATGTAAGACAGCAAATCAAAGGCTACAAATAACTCTTTGTATGGCTGATGGCGATCTGCTTTATTCCATCCATGATGGTAATTTAGTGACATTTTTCCAACAAGCAGGTAGACTATTACCAAGTGAATTTGTGTCACTATTTTACCTCAAGGTAAGTCTATCGAGATTGTCTAACTGGAAGGTACCTTAAATCATTAAAATCTTTGTGTCTTCGGAGCCAAAAGCAAGAGTTGTTGTTATAAACTCTCAGGGTGAAAGGAAATTCGGCAGGCCAGAGCGTGTCATATCCTCACCTCACACAAACTGATACGATGCGAAGGAAGCATGTTGCATCGGGCAGAGTTTGTCGCTGTCTCTTGGAAATAGCTGTGCAGGGCAGGTGTGCCTCTGCCTGCTTCTGGGCTGTAAAATAGTAAACTTTCATCAACTTTCTCACAATGGCTTTCCTAGAAACGTGAAATAATGTGTCACGTCAAAGCAACCCCTTCCCCCATAGTCCTGTTAACAAAGAAAACCTTGTCACCATCATTAAATGGTATTTCTTCTAAAGGAAAGCCTAAACTTTAAAGGTGAAAAAGCATTAAATAAGTGCTGAGGTCTAGACTTGGATTTTTTGTTTTTTGTAAATGAGATTTTTCTTGTACCACAAAATACCAAAAATCCTCTTCTGATTTCTTATATAGACTTCTCGTACGTAGCAGTCCAAAGGTGGGGTACGGAGTTTGTCTGGAGAAAATATCGCTCCTGTGGGCCTCCTCCTACTCCCATTGCCATTGCTGAATATTCTGCCGTTGTCCTTGGTAAGCAGGAGACGATGCGATTCTCTGAGTATGTGCAATAATTCCCTGTAGAGCTGGAACCCTGCAACTGCTGCTAGGGCTCCTCAGGCAGGTTTCCTCCTGGAAGCTCTTTCTGATACTCTTGTAAAGAGCATTTTGCTCTGCAGGTTGCACGGTAAATCAGTTGCTTGGCTCTCACACCGAGCTGCTGAATTGTCCTGATGATGTGACCCAGGGAGGCAAAGGGGTTTCTTTCATTACTGGTGCCAGGACGCTCAGGAGAACACAAGACGCGTTTCCTAGACAACAGCCGATGTTACCGTGCGACTGGAAGAAAGTACAAAGGCTGAAAAGGGAGTTTATGGAGAGCAGGGATCAATTTGGGGAAAAAATCGGAATAGCAAAATTGAAGTTCTTTTATAAAATATAAACCACATCAACCAGTGACCTGCTTGTGGAGGCTGTGAAACAGCTGTGATGGCTCGGAAATAAACCGCCCCACAAAAAACCAGCAAAGAAATGCAGTTTAAAACAGAAGCACATCACCTCCTCAAGTCTGCACGTGCTTACCGCCTTAAAGTCACAATCCTCACCCAACTTCTTTCCCCAAATAAACCAACCAAGAATGATAATCCTGGTGGAATAAACACGGATGGCAGCTTGTACGTGGTTGTGTTGAGCTGAAGTGCGACTTCAAATTCTGTGCAGCATGAATACCCGTCACCTCCTCTGCTCTGGCTGCTCGCGGTCGGAAGCCCGATGCAGACTTTTGGTTAATATTGAAGTGGTGTTCCTGTCAGTGGAATACTGCGCATCAGCCTGACAGCTCGTATCGAGCCCCGTGGTTTGTTTCTGAAAAATAGATTAGAAATCTGGATGCATCATTCATCTGCTTCAGTAGTGAGAAAAGTATGGCTTGAGTTTCCCTCATCTGACCATTTTTACATGATTAAAAAGAAGATTATTTTTCTGTGCTTACAACTATAGCTTCTTGAGCCAACCCTCGCTCTAGAGAACTATTTTAGGCTCCTAAAGGTATGGTTTGTAGGTTGCAGTTTCAGAGACATCCAAGCTGACCCCTTGGCTTGCTGCCATCGGGAAGGCTTGGCCTTTTTCTTCCTCCTCATCCCTTCTCCTCCCTTTCCTTTTGCCCAGCCTGCAGTGACTTTTTCACAAGCCTGTTTTGTTTCATTTTGTCTCGTTAGCTTTCAGATGGGTTAGTGAGCGGAATTGTCTTTTGCATAGTCCTGGCAACCATCAAGGCTGACACAAAGCTAAATGGTGCTGCGGGAGACGAAGGGGGAGCCGGCCACCCCTTTCGCTGGCAGGATGCTATCACATTGCCCTCCCGCTTCATGGAACCACAGCATCAGGGGAGGGAATTGAGTGTTTGCTGAGATACAGGAGTTCTTATGTCCAAAATTCAGTAACACCTCTTTCTATAGGCTTAGTCCAACCCTCCTGCCAGATCACTTTGCTCAGAGCCCCAAGGTCCAGCCTGGCCTTGAGTGTTTCCAGGGATGGGGCATCTACAACCTCTCTGGACAGCCTGGGCCAGTGTGGGGGGGTGGGTTACAGAGAGGAACAAAAGCCTTCTCAGAAGTCCGCAACCAAACAACAAGAAGCAATGGTGACAGGCTGAAAAAGGGAACTTCCAGATGAACTTAAGAAGGAGATTGTTCGTCCTGACTGTGGTTAAGCACTGGCACAGGCTCCAGGAGCAGTAGGGGGGTCATCATCCTTAGAGGGTTTTAAAACTTGACCGGACAATGCTGTAAGCATCTTGATTTAACTGATAAGTGAGCTCTGCTTTGAGCAGGGAGTTGGACCAGGTGGACTTCAAAGTCCCTTCCAATCTAATTTTTTCCTCATCTGTGATTACTTTGTCTCTTTTACAAATGCAGGGTAATATGTTCACTTGTCCAAGCTCTCAGAAAAACAAAAATCAGCAAATCTGAAAACAGACATCAGAACAACTAATAAGAGTTCTGTGTTCTAAGCACAAAAATGTTGCTGTGTGTGTCTCTCCAAGCATCTGGTAGACAATTTTAAAGTCACTGCTGTGGTTGCAGAACCTTATCTAACCAGTTATGCTTTCGGTTCTGTATATTAATAAAGGAGAATTATTGGAGAAATAGTCGTAAACACCTCTGACTTTATTGCTTGCTTTTAACTAATATCCTTTGATCTCTCAAAAGTATTTACTAGGCAAATACCACTCTGCAAGGCTCACATGGGGGAAATACATCGGTAAAGTTTGTTGGACTAAGAGGTTACATAAACCTAGAGGTCTGGGACACTGCAGTTTATTGAGCTGCCTCTTTGGTAGGTTTTACTCTCCACTAGCTGCCAGAGGATGTCACACTTACACAAAAGTGGTGGAACTAATGAGCCAAAGTTCTACTTCCATTTAAAAAAATGTTCTTGCGCTAAATCTTTATGGTCTCCTCAAAGAAAGCTTTGACTTCGTCAGGCCTTAGCCTGAGGAAAGACAACAAAACTCAACCCAGAGGATTTATCTTCTGTTTATGAAACCAGAGTTCCTAACAGACACAAGCAATTTCTCCCGTTTTATCAGTGAGCTGTACCTACGCGAGGGAATTCTGTTACAAATGCAGCTAAACACATATAGTCCAACCTCAGAAACACCTCCATCATTATTTCATTAGCAGAGCAATGCGGTCCCAACATTTCTTTCCGATTCTTTCCACTGCGACTTTTTAGTCTATCGAGGCAAACCATCGTGGTGCAGGCATGGCAGGGCAATAAGGTCCCACTGCTGCCAGGCTTCCGGGCTCTGAAAAAAGCAGTCTGAAGATTGTTGTGTGAGTTGTATTTAAACTGTGAAGCATTTTAAACTGAGCACTAGTTCCAATAGGACTCCACTCACACACCAAAGTACACAACAGCGCCTTTTGAAGGCAGTTCTGGGTCCTACAGAGATTGTTGACGTTCCCCCAGGCACAGGAAACTCAAGAGGCTTGATCAAACCCAGTGCTTGAGTTCATGGTCAGAATCCTGGTTTCCTGGGCTAGTACCAGAAATACAGAGCCATTTTTCTTTTTATACTGCACGTCTATTACAGGTGTTAATTAATTAACCGTGTTGCGTATCCCGCTGTTAAAGTGCTAGTCTAGTAAAATTTATCCTTTCTATTCCCTAAAGGTATTTTATATATCTGCAAGGTCTTCCGTTAACCTTCTCTTTCCCACAGCGCCTTTAACCTTCTTTCACTTATCATTTAGGGTCATTAAGGCTTATTATCCCCGTTATCTGCTCTTGAACCTTCTGTGTTGTCCAGTTTTTTTTCCTTCCTCTAACCAGAACTGAGTAGTTGTCACTGATTCTTTTCTGATTAAGTGTAAAATAGCAGGAAAATAAAAGCAGGGTTAACTCTTCTAGAAGCCAGGTTGTGGAGTCGTTCTGAGGAATTCAGACTTCACCTTCTGAGCCATACCCAGACGCAGAGCTTAATGCAATCCTTTTTTTTTTTTGTAAGTTTTTTCACTGTGTGTTGATCAGGCATTTAGCAGTAAATTGTGACTAGTTGATGTGGACACACTGTGTACATGCTTTAGAGAAAAAAAAGAAATTTGGAAAGAATGGAAAAAAGATTCCAAGAATGATTTGGCGTCTCAAAATCATGATCAGTAATGAGAAACCAAAGAGGACTGCAGAGAACGCTGAAATGGATGAGAGGCAGCAAAACCCAGAGTTTGAGAATTGGAGACAGACTAATTCAGGGTACATTTAAGATTCCCAAAGAGTAATTAACCATCAGAACAATTAACCTGTGGAAGCAGTGAATTTGTTGAAGTGTTTAAACTAAGTAATTTTGTGAGATACATGGTTGTCCAGCCAGAAATTACTGGGTGACGTTCCTTGGCATTGTGTTCTATACGGAAACAGAATAATTCATCCAGGTCTATTTCAGCCTTAAAATTTAAGACTTTACACCTCATATGCTCAAAACATTTTGTTTTTCCTTTCAAAGTGTTTGGGGAAGAGGCTCTGGCTTATTCCTTTGAACACAAACCACCACCGCTCTTGGGATTCTTGCCCACACAGATTCCCAAGTGTTTTCCTGGGAATAGTGCAGGACACGCTGTGTCATTCCAAGCCCTGTAGTCCCTTGGTGTCCTGCAACGTGAGATCTTTCCCAATTTAAATCCCTGTTCTTTGCTATTTCTCTTCCGCCATAACATCGCATTGACCGAGGTTATTCTGTCAGGAGTGTTTCCTGCAGGCCATGTAATTACACCCACAGATTCTCTCCCTGTAAAATCTTTTCTGTTATTGCTGCTTCTCCAGTGAGGCAGTACGAGGTTTGCTAGGCAAGCTCTCTGTGGGTGACTGCATGCTGACTGTCTGCAGTTCAGGTATCATTTGGTCAATGTTCCATGCCAACTCTTTTCTGCTATTCTTATTATTCAAATCATGCTTGTGGAGCCTTCTAGTTCTAGGATGTTTTTTCCTTATATCTGTAATAAATGAACACGGACTTCATCCTGCTGCTTCTGGCTGTTCTGTCAATCCCAGGGAATCTGTTAGTGCTGTTAACGCTCTGCAGTAGCATTTGGCTGATTTCTGCCCAGTCAGAGGTTTGAATTGTCATTTATTTGCCTCTCTTCTCCCTTTGTTTTGTGTTCAGTCCCTCCTCTCGCTCTTCATGAAAACCAAGTGAAGAGTAATGAGGCTTTATACATCTTATGACAACTTTCTTCCACTTCTACCTCTTTTTATTACCCATTTTCCCAGCTATTTCATTTGTCTCCACAACCATGCTTCTCTTGTCTACCTGTTGCTCCTAACCTGTAAGCCCATCCCATGTCGCAGGCATTTGGCCCCCACCAAACTGATTTCTTGCCCACTTTCCCTTATTTCAGCTCCCGGCTCCAGCTGACAGCGGGCATCTCTGGAGAGCAGCGAGTTAATCTGTTCCTCAGCGTTACGTGTTACAGCTCTTTCGTTTCACCTGGGATTTACAGAGTTGAAAGCTATCAATATCCTTGCTATAAAAAAGTATTTTAGTGCTGTCTGGAAAAACAGACAAACAAGCAATACCCACCCGCAGACAAGACATTTTTACAGCCAGCAGACAATTGCTGCTCTCTGTGTCTTGTGTCTGTGCTGTGGGTGTAACATCTCCTCAAGGAGAGGGTACCAGAGCCTTCTTGCTAACGCACTGATGACCCATTTTTATTTTGTATCGTGCTATTCAAAGACAAAAGAAGGTGAGACTATCTGAGGGAGCTTTCATGATTAATTGGTCGGCGCTACCTGTCCCAGAATGCAGACTGAAACTGGAACACTCCGGCTCCCAAAGCTAAATTCACAGAAAGCAGCTGGGGGGTTTTCTAATAAGCAGCAGAAACACAGACCTGCCACTTAAGATGTGAATGATTGTTAAAACACCGGATTGTTTCAGCCAGCTCAAGCAACAGTGGCTTTAGATAAGTGCTTCAAACCCCTTTGCATCCTCTCCCCCGTTGTCTATCGCAGCCACAGAGAGGCACTTCTAAGAATGATGCGCTCCTGTGCATCACACTCGTGGTTCAGCTGAAAGCCACCACTGGCAGCTGATTTCCAGCCTCTGACTGTATGACACCATCTCTGGTAAACTTCATCTGGCACAGGAATAGTAACGGAGAATCAAGGTGGCTACAGCACTTGTATCATCATCATGGTACTCGAGCAACTCAGTCGTGTGAATTTGTTTCCCTATGCTTGGGCAGTGAAAAAAGCCAGACTCCTGTACTCAGACAGGGCTTAGAAGCACGCAGATGTGCACCTGCTTCTACGTCAGCGTCCAGAGTAACACGAATCAGCGATCAGCCTCGCAGGAGTCACGTTCAGCATTCAAAGAAGTGTGTGAAGAAATCAAAATAGAACGACCAAACTTTCAGCCCGGGAGCACAAAACGGCTGTGAGCAGATGGGGAAGGGATCTCCAGAGCCACACGCCAGCACTTTCGAAGCTCTGGAGCCGAACGGCAGAATATCTCACCTAGAACAGTTCTTAAGGGGGAAGGGACAATAGGAGACACAGCCAAAGCTAGGGAGTAATTATCTGCGCCCTTTGGAATCTTCAAAACCATGGTTAGTAATTCGGTTGAAAAACAGTTTGGCATTACTTAATCCACTCTAAAAATGAGACTGTTCATTAATCCTTGTTTTGTTTTTGTGAGGGGTGGGTAACGTGGCCATCCTGCTGGCGCTTTTAAGATGTACGAGACACTGCTTTACTTTAGGTTTTGTTCCCTTTAGAAGCCTTAAAGCACGTAACTCGTGGTGATGCTCCACTGGTGTCACAAACTTCACAGAGGTGGGTGTTTGCAGCAGATCGGTTTCAGACGTTGTAAGACGTAACTGCCTTACGCTTTCACTCCAAGCCTGGGACGTTATCCTGCCTCAGTTGCTCTTATGCCTGGGGGAAACCTCCACCTTAAGTTTCAATCACCTTTGACTATCAAAACTGCTGTGTCACCAGGCTGCACCTTCTTCTGAAGCTGTGATTTGTATGAGGGAGCTGTGCCGAGCTGGGCAGGCATCCTCTTCGGGTCAGGTTGCCTGACTTTGCTCAGTTCTCGCCTGGCGAGGGGTGGCTGCCTCAATGTGGTTTCCGCTATTCAGGTTTCACGGTGCAGTGAAGCAACCGATATCTGTATAGAACTGCTCTTGCCGAGGACATGAAAGTGGAGAACCTTAATTATTTAACGTCGTAAAGCATTCCAGGGCTCTAACCTGGCGGTGCGAAGCCTTTTCCTGTTTCTTTTCAAATGCATAGGAGAGCATGTGGGCTTTCCTAATTACTGACACCTACGGATTGTTCTCTTCATGAGGAAATACACCATTTCCACCCAATATCAGCAGCGGTGTCGTTACAGACAGCGTGTCTGCTTCTGTGGGGGTCTTGAGAGGAAGCTCAGGCAAAGACCAGCCGAGTGACGCCTTGTTTCCATTTAGCAGCTGTCACCAGTAGACTCGAGCACCTGTATTAGCTGTCACCCCTTGGACAGGCAGCAAATTTGTTTTCTAAGCAGCACAGAGGTTTTGTTATTCTCCAGGATGACGATGACATCTGGTCATCGTTCCGCAGGTGAAATGTGGCATCTTACATTTCATATTAATGGCCGAGCAGCTTTCTGAAGGGAAGGCTCCTACGGCTGCCTGCTTGGCTCGTGGAAAGGCGGGTGTATTGGTTATGGGGGAGGATAGACTTTATAAAGGTTGTATGTATGAGATGAGGTAGATGGATATATGTAAAAAAATACAATACATATGGCATTTAAGTAACTGTGGGCTTTTGGAAGCTGTGCTGCTGTGTACAGAAGAGAGACACTTGAAATAAGGCTACAGCCCAAGTTAAAATTATAACCTTAAGACAGAAGTGGTAACTACAGGGAATGCTGTCATGAACACAGATAATATATAATGATGTACTTGTCCACGGGCTCGGGCTGTTGTCAGACCCTGAGGACATCCAATCTGTTACAACCGTTCCAGACACTTCTGTGCCAGAGCACGCAAATTCACTTTCTCTCTAGTGCTGATGGTTGATATTCAGCGCTCTTGGGACACGACGAGTATCAAAGGCACAGCAAATATTTTACATATTTTCTTACAGAGCTAATCCAGCCCAAACTCTGTGTTCTGCCACAGGACTAGGACCCAGCTGATGCCGAGAGTATGAGTGTTACAGGCAGGGATAGCGCGTAGCTCCTTATTTCTGGGTTACCATAAAATGATCCTTCACTCCCTGCAATCTACCAGCAGATGATCTGGGACAACAAGGCACGTAACATCATTTGATATTTTGAGAAATGGGGACAAAAGAATTAGAACATTCTTGTTGGCTGCCTTAAAAATTTCTTCATGAGAGCAGGGAAAAATTTTACAGTAAGGAAAAATTCCCAGCCTTTTCAAGTGGTTTTTCAAGTGGTTTTCAAGTGGTCAAGTGGTTTTTTTCCAGATGAAAGACACTTTGTCGACATGTTTAACAGTAGATGCAGCTATTTAAAAAAATAAAGTGAAAAAGGTATTCTGAGCCTTCTAGCAAGAAATCCATATGACTGCATTTCCCTCACTGATATAATTCACTGCAAACACAAGGTTGATGCAGTTTAGATAAGATTTTAAATTGTATATAGTTATAAGAGGAAATTAGTGTCTTTTTAAATGGCATCGTGTATCCCAGCTTGCTAACACAAATCTAACTCTAGAACTTGAAATCACTGGATCTAACATGTTTGTAAAAAAATAAAAATACAGTTAATCTTGACTTGATAAATCACTTGTTTGTGTAATTGTCCTTCCTGGAGCAGGTGACTACCCAGCTGTATCTTTAAACAGACAGACAGTATTTTCTCCTAAATCCATCTCAGTTTTCTTCAGTCTGATGTGAAATACTGACAGACTTGTGCTGGTGTGCCGCAGAGATGCAATACTTGATTCTGAAGGAAACAGACTGGGAAAACTGTCATGAAAGAAAGCCAGGAAACCATAGGAGGTAGTTTTTAAAAAATTCCTGTTTATGGTTTTCTAATGAAAAATGGAATCCCCATGAACCCGTACTCAGTGTTAGGCAATCCCTAGCAGATGGAAAGCTTCTGGAAGTTGCATGTAGGGTACTTACGGTATAAATGTATACTTGTCTATACTTACCCAGAATACTGTAGGTTGGTTGTAATTAAGGTAGTGATCCCTATGGGAGAGGACAGGGAAAGA
>NW_010395857.1:52110-64117 GCF_000710305.1 Buceros rhinoceros silvestris
AGAGGGAAGTTTTGCTTGCTTGGCAACCTGAAGTAAGGAAAAGGGCAGTTGGCTGTTAAATCAGATTGCAAATACCAAATCCGACTACAGCTACAGCACGGGAGGCTGTAACTCTGGAAGTTCTGGCAGAGGGGTAGTTGTTAGAGAACTATCAGGGCATATAATTTCTCCCCAGTGGATTTTACTGCTCTTTTAATTTACAGAGCTGCTCTGAAGTAGATTCTCTCTTTTTTTTCCCGACATGAGTATTATTCATGTCTGACTAGCCATGAATATTCAGAGTTTGAGCTATTATTTGAATGCCTGTGGCCAGATACGTTGTATGTAATGCCTGCTTCTTGTCTGGAGAAAACCAGAGGCACTTGTTGTTCAGCTGTTTGCATTGACCCTTTTCCCATTTGTTTTTAAATGATATTCATGTGTTTGACTTTTAAATGATTTTTTCATCAATATTGGTTTATGAAGAGCTGATTCCTCAGATCATTCCACAAATCACACACAGTGATGACGTGAATGTCCTGACTGGAAAACAAGTAAGAAAATTCAGGATAGATTTTTCTGTACTTTTATGAAATGCCTTGTTTTGTGCACACAGGGCTGTGAGCCACGTCAGGACCATTTTCCTCCTTAGCTGGGGTTTCTTAGGTGACCAAGTGCATTCCTAAAGGGCAAGAACCAGTCTGCTCCATCCATTGTCAGTTCTGGTATAGCAAATAGAACGGATTTTTTTTCTTTTTTTTCTTTTTTTTTTTTTTAGAGCAATAAAAACTGTATGAGACTGCAAAAGGTTTATGTATGTTTTATAGCAGGAGCAACCATTAGAGTAAAACGACATTGTTTTCCTCTTTCATGCTTCCCTTCCGCTTTCAGACCACATTCCCTGTCAAGTCAAGCAGGAGGTTCTTTAGTTTTCAGCAAATGACTCAGTGAAAAAAATCAGCGTACAGCGATGTATTTGTGTGACGGGATTGAGCAGATTGTAGATGTTATAAATCAAACAGTATTGCCACACAGGAGTCAGCCAGGTCCCCATTCGTATCCCCTAATCAAGCCGGAAACTCAAGGTACGGTATTTTTGGGGTAATTCACTGAGTCAGAGGCTGGTGTTGCCCAGGTCTGTCTCCTGGGCAGTGTTCCACTGGGTGTGTTCCGCCACTGATTCACTCCCTCTGATTTCCAGGACAGTGGGATTTTCAGCAATGTAAAATTATGTTCTGAAAGTGCTCAGTGCCCAGCCCATAGATGGGATAAAATGGTTTAACTGCCGTTGTGCTCGTTACCTGTCATCACCGTTGTGTCCCAGTGGTAGGAAAGCAAAAGGTTTAACCATTGTGAACATGGTGTGTGCATGTTTGGTTTTGTTTTTGATTAGAATTATTGCTAGGGAGAACTGACAGCTGTTTTTTTAAAGAAATACTGAAATGATTTGCAAAACGTTGGGGCCTGCCTATGCTTTGTGCTTGTTTTTTCTGTAAGCAGGTGTTGGACCAGAACGGACCTCTCAGATGAGAAAATTCCGTGAGTTGCTGTCAAGTGTAGACACGTTTTGATAGTAGGTCATTTCCAGGTCCCAGTACTTACAGAAGCCTTGGCAGGTTTTTGGTGCCCCACAATCTCCTCCCAGATGACATTGCTTGATTTCCTGGAGCACAGATTGACACCCGTCCTCCCTCAATTTATTGCCTTGGAAAGTAAAGGAAAAGAGAACCCTTGTGACTTAGGGAAGAGCCAAAAGAGAAGGAATGTGCTGTCATGTAAAATGCATGAGTGAGCAAGCTGTCTTCTGCCTCAAAAAAAAAAACCAAAACCCCAAAAAACCAAAAAACAAAAAAAAACCCCAAAAAACCAAACCAAAAACCAACCCCCAAATGGGACTTTTGGTAAAACAGACAAACAAAAAAACCCACGAAGGCTTTATGTTCTGTAAATTAATTCCCACAGGAGCCTATAAATGTTACGTTGCTCTAAATTAGCGGAGGATGATGGTGTCCTCTAAAGTAGGTGAGGATCAGTCTGTCCTCAGACAGCCTTCTGACTCGGGGAACGGGTTTCCTATCACTACAGTAATCTGCTACGGAAAATTAAAAACTGAACGACACTCGAGGCCTTTACCCCATCCCTGAAACAAACACTGTAATTATTTACCTTGACCCTAACAACCTAGTAGTTACAATTCAGTTTATATGCTAATTAGCATTTAAGTACTAATTAATATTAGCATTTTCCATGAAGTAAATGAAAGATCTAAAAATATCATAACGGAAAACTGTTTATATGAAGGGAGTTTTGCATTAAATGACAAATACCGTTCCCATCACTTCAAGGAAAAGCCATCTTTTTCCGCTCAGAAATGCTCTTTTCACCAGAGTCTCGTTAGAAAAATGCACACTGACAGAAATTCTTAATGCGCTGATTAGGATTTTACTTTCAGCATCTGAAAAGACTTTAAGAGCAAGGTCCCAGTCCAACTGGTTATTTTAGAGACAGCTCAGATTTCTCCTCTGTTGCCTAAAGTCATGTTTACCTTCAAGAATCTGTACACGCGTCTGTTATTAGGTACGTGTGGGAATGCTTCGCTGAACAGGGACAGATTGCTGCCGTGGGCTCTGAAGGACCCTAAAAATCGGCTTGATTTTTAGGGATACAGGGATGTTTGGGTAAACTGGGCTCCTGTTTAGAGAAGTTGAGATCCCCCCTACAGCGAGCACCCTGCACCCATCTTAATCATCGGAGTTAGAATTGTAATTGCTATTTTTCTTCTCTGGACATTACACTGCAGGAGGAGACAGCAATTGGCTCGTGGCTTATACGGGAAGTGGGATGTGATTTCAGAGCGCAGCCAAACGTGGTGAACCCCGGCTCTTCAGGAACGATGGCCGTTCTGTTCTCATAAGGGGGATATTCTCGTTCTGATTTAAGATTTCCGTCTGATACTAATGAGTGCTCTGTATGGATCTTGAGGAAAGAACACGAGCCAAGACAGGCTCGTTCTGCAAAGCAGCTACTCTGTAATGAAAATTCCTATATTTCTGAGTTAATGGGCCCAATCCCCTCGCCCTAGCTCCGCCGATGAACCTGGCCTGTTATTCCCACGCGGTACTGACTGGCCGTGTTCTTACTTGTCTGTTAAATGGCTGAAATAGGCTGGTGAACACGATTATATGGAGTGTGTGCACGGAGGACCATGACAGGGACCAGTGTGGCTCCTAAAAACCAACTGAGGGTGAAAATGAAAAAGTCTTTCATGTAACAGACTGCTCTAATTGAGATCTTGTTTAAAATACATGTCAAAAAGGACAAATTCTTCAAACCAGCTGCTTGAACTGATCTGCTGGGTGGTGTTTCAGGTAACAGCTCGGAAATATGGGTAGGGGAAGAGAAAAGAGCTGTAAGAGCAGAACATCCATTCCCTGGTTTGGAAAGGTTACATTTAAGAAGTCCTACAGAAACTATGACTTCTTTCAGACATCTGCCTTCTCTTTACCAAAAGGCAGCTCTTTCTATAAATGGATTTAGGACCTGGTGTTGCATTCAAAATTGTTGCTGTGCATCAGTATACTCAAAACTACCAGAACTTTGTGCCGGTTCCGAAGATTCATTCACACACAACACGGTGCAGGACAAACTGCGGCCAGAGGTGCCCTAGGAAGGTTTTAAAGTATATGAGGTTAGCATCCTTGTTATTGTTTTGCTTTTAGTTTGAAGTGAAAAAGAGAAACACTTTACACAACAAATGTCTCGAGTCCATGGAGGAGTCACTGAACTTGACACAAATCCCTGCTACAGCCAGTGGCAGCGTCAAACTTTTGCTCACTCTGACCGATGCCTTCAGCTTCTGCTAAACTTGGAGGATTACTGGTCACGTTCACAGGAGACCCCGGAGCCTGTCACAGATGTCTGAGTTGTCATCTCACAGCTCTGAAACCCATCTGATAGTACCAGAAGCAGCATGCTGCGTGGACCTGGACAATTTGTACGTGAACTTCGCTTGTTCCAGGTGAAACTCACTTGTAAAGAATAAGTGAAGTAATTCCTTTCACTTTGCTGTTTCTCCTGTTGAATCTAGAGAAACTGCTGACAAAGTTGGCCTGTGTGTGTTTCAGAAGTTTTCTCATTTCAGTCCATTTTGGATGGTCACAGGAGTGTAAGACACCGAAAAGGAATTTATTATATTGACTTCTGTAATTCCCCAGCCTTTTAATTAACCTTTTTAATTCCCCAACCTTTCAGTTTCTCACTGTCTACAGGCTGGGTTTTAGTTTTGTAGTGTGTTGTCTCAGGTGTTTTCCTGGAAACATGAACCAAGCTCAAACGGTGTAGCTGTTGCACAGCGTTTTTCAGAGTAGACCTCTGGCTCTCTTCTAACACCTCTGCACTTCCTGCCAGGGGTTACAGGATGGTTCACGTTATGGACAAGTAACTGTATTGGCAGGAAAGGCAAAAATCTCCAGGAAATAGTAAACTTTTTGTCTTCAGTTGTTTCATACGCAGAGATGTATTTTGACACCGAGTGATCTTGCTGTACATCACCTTGGAAAATAGTTATTACATGTTCACTTGTCTTACAGTGCTGCTCCAGTCAAGAGCTGGAAGAGCAATCAAGGCGTCTCCAGGAGACACTTAGTGACATTTAGAAGTTGGCACGTGTGGGAGCTGAATTTCAGAGGTTCGTGAGCTTTGTGCACAGCTGCGATCTTGCTCTCTTTGCCTGCCTTTTCCGTGCTTGAATAGCTGCACTTTCTATGAAACTCGGTAAAGCGACAGTGGAGGAAATGAGACGTAATGACTATAAAAATAAGTAAAGGAGAAAGAGGACGTACATGACTACTGTAACTTATCTTTGACATGCTGATCTGTTATTTTTCACTGACGTAAAGGTTAAATCCATTAACTGGTGGTCTTCCAGTGAGGACAGAGAGCTGACAAGGCATGAAGGGCTCGGGCCAGCAAAACCACGAAGTACTTGATCTTTGAATGCATGACTTTTATTGTCAGCAGCAAAAATGACTTGACTTTCATATATTCCCTCTACACGTGAGGAAAGGAACATAAATTAATAGCTACAGCAATTTCCTCTGGGTAAATCTATCTAAACGATCTTAAATATCAGAATGCCGAAAGGCTAATGGCTTGAGTAGCTGACATGATGATCATCTACAGCTGTTTGTGAAGCCAAAGGGAGCTCGGGGTGCTCGAGAATCAGGTCACAACACCAACGATGTCTTTAGAAGAGATTCCCTTTGATTTTGGTAAAATTTAACTAAATTTGCAGCAGGATAACAGCCCGATGTACCAGCGCTATATTGGAGCTTCTAAAATTTCCAAGGCTTGGATGTTACCCAAAACGAGGAAGTTTCAGCTCAAACCAGGAAGTTTAGCTCAAACCGGGACAGTGCTTTGTTTGCATTCCAAGAGATGTTAGACTATGGCTGGAGCGGTTTTATCCCAACTGTTGAATGTACCAGTGCTCTGCATTTACTCTGAGGATTAAGACAGTGTGTAGGCATGAAGAGTAAGTCATAGGAAATGAAGAGCTCATTTGGGTTTTGCAATTCAGATGGCTGAACTCCCCTTGCCAGAATGACCCTTCGGTGATAAAACAAACTAAAATGTTCCTGTCGAAGTGATTATCATTTTTCTATAAATCTGTAAATCTGTTACACAGAGTGGCAATGTTTTTATTTTGTATTTATTGTATTTTTTGGTCAGCAAGGAAATATTGTCAATATTGTCGTGTTATTGGATAATCTTACCAGAATGTGCCTTTAAGGGAAATAATTTTTTAAGAACACTTCAAGGCTTGCCTACACTGTATTTGTCCACTAGGACTCTGTGCTCGTGTGTTGTAATGATCCAGACCTGACCCCAAATACAGCTCTTGTGTATTAACTTGTGTTAATCTTGTGTATTGTTATTAATTGTACCAATGGTTCACTCGAGATACAAAGTGACCAAGTTAATAAATTTTAGGAAACTGCTGCCCAATACTGTTTATGCACCCACATCCAGTCTTTCCTAACCACAAATAAAGTATATGAGCCATAAAGATCCCATTTTTTAAATACAGGGCTATTTACACTCGAGTTTACCTGCCCGCCCAGCTGAGGTGGGTAACCTTGTGCAAATTCCTCCACCATGGCATCTGGAAGTAAAATGGGTTCATTTGACTCAGCTACTCAGCAGACCTTGCTCAGTGACTTGCTGCCAGCTACTGTGCTCTGCGTTGTGGATTCAAAGGGAGCGGTGATTGCGCCTGGCCAGCAAAGCAACGACAACAACAGCAAAAAAGAGAGGAAAAAAAAATCTATGTTTTCTCTCCTTTCTGTTTGCCCTGGGTCTCTGTCATGTGGCAGCCATCCCATGTACTCACATATATTTTAGTTTTAAAATTGATTTACAGTTTGCAAGAGGCTGAGAAGCAATAAAAGCTAAGCTTACCTAACACCTGGTAGCATTAACTACAGTTCAGGAACTCCAGACTAATGTACGAGGGAACATCCTGCAAGAAGCAGGATTAATGAGTTCTCCATCCACTGTGACTAACTCTTGCCTTTGGCAAAGTTTCTTAATCTCTATTTTTACCTTAACAGATCCATGTAGAAAATGAACTTTCACAGGAATGCATTGATGGTATTTTATGAACTTTGAAAATTCTACAGAAATAAAACCAAGTGGACGATGATTCGTAAAGACTCCTGAATGTTTATCCTAAAGAAAAAATAATTTATCTGCTTGTCTTTCTAAAAGGTTGCTTCGTTCTCTCCGAGATGCTGGTTAGAGAATGCTGAATAAACCAGAGGAGAGCTTTGTTTATTTACAAACTGGAGATGATATACCTGTGTAATAAAAGCGCATCATTTAACAGTGAGCATCTCTCTGCCTTACTGAGCAACCCTCTCCTTTGGGTGAGACAAGCTGGATAAAGACAGAGGGCACACTTAGCTTGACAGCAGAAAGCCTTCCCAGTTTTGATGAACTCTGTCTTTTAACAACCAGCTTCAGTAAACTCTGATATCTGAATACGTGGGGTCTAAGTAATCCCCAGGGTGAATAATTGAATGCTGTAAAAATCTTGTTGTGTAACTTCAAGCTAGCGCCAACCTTAGTAAGTGGGTCTTTGTGGCTCTGAGTGGTTAAACGTGGCATATTCCTGATCCTGAGGAAGAAGTTTTGAGACAGAAAACCATAACACGAATAAATGTTGGTAAATATTCCTATTGGCATGAAAAGGAGAACATCTGCTGAAGTCACGAGTGGTTTGTTGCCTGAGTTAGCAGCAGGACAGCCTACAGCTGATTAGCTACGGCTTGATAAGAGAACTGGAGTGGAGCGGATAGAAATGTTTGTCATTTGTAGTTGCTTGAAATCTCTCTAAAAGCATTAAAAACATGATACTTCACTTTTATTTTTAATTCTTCCTCTCAGAAGCTGCTGTAATGGCTGGTTAACTATTAGTACATAGCCAAACTGAAATACACGTGCACGGAACGTCCGGCTTTGACCTTGTCTTCACTGAAGTATCAAAGTAAGCGTTTGTCCAGTCCTACCCAGAAATGCAAAGCACTGAGCACATCTTCCACAATAAAGTTCAAGCATATCTATTTAGGGTCTCCTACATATGCTGAAGCAGCACCAAGATTAGCCAGCACAGAGAATTTGCATTCTTCTCAGAATCATGTTGTGGGCTGGTCATGAGAGCCGCGATGCCAGTCTGAACTTCGGACCACAAGCTCCAAACATTGCTTGCCTGCTTTTCTCCTGAACACACTTCGTGCACAGATATCTCTGATTTAAAGCTCATCCAGCAATTCAAACACCTTTGAATCTCAAATATCCTACAGTTAGGTTTGCTGTAAGGGTCAGGTAATTATGGATGCCAACATAATTAAGCTTGGATGTCTGTTATGTTAGTTCTTAAAGATAGACGTGCTCACGTGTTTCCCTGTTTTTCTCAATTCCCTGCACTCTATTCTGCAAGAGTTCTACCTGTGAAAGCCACCACGATAAGCTGACCAATGACCTAAGGGAGAAATGCTTTACAAGGAGGGTGGTGAAACACTGGCACAAGTTGTCCAGAGAGGTGGTCGAAGAGTCACCCCTGGAACCATTCCAGGTCAGGTTGGATGGGGCTGTGAGCAGCCTGCTCTAGTTGCAGATGCCTCTGCTCACTGCAGGGGGGTTGGTCTAGATGACCTCTGAAGGTCCCCTCCAACCCAAACCAATGATTCCGTGACTTCAGTTGTTCCTGGGAAGTCAGTATGAAGGTCTTTTCTCCTCTCTGAAAAGAAATCAAGTTTGGGTGACCCATAATGTCTAGGCACGGGTATGTTTAGTAAATACTCATCCAGCAGTTGAAGCATTCACCCACTGATACAGTATATTGTTGTAAGGTGACATTTGTCACCATCCCAAAGGGCATGTCCCCCAACACTGCCTGTCTGAACATTTCTCTGATGGGGAAAGGAGAAGACCTTCTGTTACTACGCAGTGACACGCGGGCTGCGATGACAACTCAAGCCACAACCTGAGGACCCTTCCCGGCTTTGCTGAAATCACGTGAGCAGAGGATCTACCTGGGTCTGTCTCGCTGACTTTTATTCCCTGGGCAAGCGTGGGTTGTGGTCATTTCAGTTAGTCATCACAGGCAGCTAAAGATGGAGGCTGCAAGGCACCAGATAGCCCTGGGGCACCAACCTCATCTTTATCTGGTGCTTGTGCAGCCCCTGGTCTTTTGTGCAAGCTGTGTGCAAGCCCCCAGGGTGTCTGCACTGCCCCAGCTGTCCCTGGCAAATGAGTGCCGGTGGAGCAATGTAACCAACCACCAGGATCACTGCGGAGGAACCGAGGGAAGATGTGGTCTGGGAGGTCATGATTATGTATAATGCTCATGACAGGCTGAGTGCAGCTGAGTTCTTAAAATAAACTATTGTGTAACTGTGCCATTATGCATGAAACCTGAGGAGGAAAGGAATTAACCACTGAAATCAGAGCATGCCTATCATCAAACCACCGAGTTATCAGGAGAAAGAAGAAATACTGGAAAATTAGATAATTTATTATTTAATGTTTGCTACACAATAACTATTTTTGCTTGTAGACTAATTTATAGAATAATTATTTTCTTCAACATGAACAAGGTAAGGAGGGGAAGTTAAAGACGACTTTTTTTAACAGCAGAAACTTGCAACAAATGACTCCATAGTAATTTACCTATGATGGAAAAGGAACAGATTGATTTCCTTATCAATCATTAATTTATAAAAGTTTTCTATCTTGGAGTGCCAGGAACCTAATAAAAATTGCCATGAAGTATTTATGTTTAAATGGCTTATTATTTTAAAGAGCACAATAATCTCCCATGGGGAGATATTAATGTATTTTACACCTCTTCCAGATCTGTGCCTAACTGGAGCTTTTAATGACTTCTATTATTCTTGAAGGACATGAAGAGCTGCTCGAGAAATCTATTCACAGTCACAGGAAAAAAAAAATCTGCATTAATTTAACTTTATATTGGTTTAAGCTTAATAAGGTGGCTTATTAAGGCCAACGAGTAAACCACTTCTGTATAAATGGGAAAAGAGTTCCTGGTGGGTGGTGTATGAAAGGAAAGTACAAAAATGGGATAAAGATGTCAAAATATCCCATCCCAAAAGATCTTAGGAAGTGAGACTGTGAGAGTATTGAACAGAGCAAAGGCTCAGGAGTTCAGTGGGGAAGGTCTAGGAGCAGGACCATTTCAGAGAGCAAGGGGTTTGAGGTCTTACCTGCAAGCAAGTACATTCTTCAAGATTATGTAAAAGATTTAATTTGCCCATGAATGTACAGCAGTTTTTAAAATCTTATCATAGATCTAATGAAGCCTAATGCTGAACTTGCATTCAAAATTATCAGACCGCACCAAAACCAGGTCATTAATCCAAAGCAAAGAGAGGTTAAAAAGTGCTTGAAACTTCCTTTGCTGCCAGTAAGAAATGTGGTTTCATCCCACTTACCCCCCTCAGCCTCCAAAGCGTCAGTTCTGCAGTCGAATAGGGCGAGTAGTCAAACATACCCGCAGGAGAAAGCTCTCTGAAGCTGCAAAGTTGTGTAACTTCTGTGAAACACCGAGATTTGCTCTTGCTCTATTTCCTTTCGTACACTTGTGGAAGGATAAAATGTTACAGACAAACTTTGCTAATATCGCATCCCAACTTCACATGTTTTTCAGGCAACTGGTTATAGTTGGGAGTAGCTTCTTTGTCCCAGTTTTCTTCGCTTTTACTCAGCTGAAGCTCCTGAAGGTCATTGTAATTTTTTTCAAAAGGAAGAAAACTAAATATCTAAAACTGAAAATGTATTTCATTATAGATAAAGCTTTAGCAGGACTTACCGAGGAAAGGTTTTGGACATCACAGCTGCAAAACTGGCTGACATCAATTAGTGCTTCCCTGTTGTCTCCATCAGCAGTTACAACATGCTTGAAGGATGCCAGCGCTCTCTTGAACGAAGGAATAGATACTGTTCAGCTTGGTGGTACTTTGGGACTGTTCATCTGAAACTTGATGAAGACAGTATGAGTTAATTAGATGTCAGTAAATGTATGGATGCAGAATTACGCACTTCATGCAGAGCAACTGTCAGCTATCACCCCTGACAGAAGTCATTTCCATCTGCACTTTTTATACGCTGGTCATCGGCTTCATTAGTGAGTTTTGAATTACAGCATAAAAAGGAATGAAATACCTTTCACTGTTGTTTTTTCTTTCCTGTTGTTGCTGTTCACTGTTTACAAGTTTTTAATTGTAAAAGATGCTGTGGATGGAGTTTTTCTTCTTAGCACTGCTGTCCTATTTTCCCATGATACCCCCTGGGGATCTAACATGAGTTTAAGTAAGTCCATTTTTTCTCAACTGACAGAGCAAATGTTCAGAGGCTTTAAATTTTAAAGAGCCAAATGTAAGGATGGGTAAATCAGTTTAGAAGAGGAAATTCCCATTCAAATCAAAGCCTTCTTTTTGTTTGCTTGTGTCTGGGTTGGTTTTGTTTGCTTTTAATTTCCTATAACGCCATTACATTTTGCGAGCTGGGCATTCCCAACCCCCTTCATGGCATCTAAACACAAAACCTTCCACGTATCCCCAAGGACTTGCAACCAAGGGGGAGAATTACGTGTGAACTTTGCCCGTGGATGCACTTACGTGCACAAGACCTTTTGCGTGAAAATTATTTTCATGGCAGGCAGTTTAATGTTCATTAATATTTATGAGGTAACGGAGTTGCTCTGTGTATATTGAAGAATATTCTCCTTTTCAAGGACGTTTTGTGTTTGAGAAGAGCCATTTGAAAGCTACCACAGTAACAAGTTTGGTAAATCTGCAAAGCAGTTCAGAAAGTCCAGACGTGAGTTGCTGAAGATAGTTACACGTATTTTCTGTTCTATTTACTTGAAAATGGTTTATATAGGAAAAAAAAACTAGTGAGAGTTGTAGTGGAAGTTCAGCGTGGGATTGTACCTAAGGGGCGACTCCTCTGAGTGGTCCAAATTCCATATTCTTGCATGGAGTAAATTGACACCTGCACTAAGTGGCATTGTTGATTCCAGAGTGGTGTCACTTGGGATAGTCAAAGACAGGGCATTTGTAGAAGGACATTTTACCAACACCTGGACTTAACTTTGTTGCGTCCATCAAGGACTTGAACTATGGTTCTTATGCCTCCCAGTCCTTTCAGTGGCTTGGCAGTGCTCCCAGTTGGAAGTGAGCGTTCACCAAAGCCAGCTGTCAGCAACTCAGCCCGTGCCATGAGAAACTGCGGGGTGTTTGGCACGACCTGAGGAGCCATGTGCTGCTGAGTGATGCTTGGGAGGATGTGGAGCAGCACACGCGATGATCTCACAGCGTGTGAGGTCAGCAAGTCCCATCCACCGCCCGTGTGCTCCCACTCCATCTGTGACCACATCTCCACCCAGGATCTCCCCTCAGACTTGTGGTCCAGCGACCACCCCACGCCTGGATCTGTGCGTGGG
>NW_010395857.1:64367-64611 GCF_000710305.1 Buceros rhinoceros silvestris
CCGCAGGCAGCTGCCCGTTCCCTGCCGGCACTGTGCTCCGACGAGGACCGGGGGGATGCACCCATCGAGCTGACACTGTTTGGACCCGTCACTGCATCCCCTCGGCGCTGTCAGGGTCAGACACGGAGGAGGGGGGAGGGAGCAAGATTAGAAAAATAAAAGAAACACCCAAGACAATTGAGCATGCAGGGACCGGCGCTGGCTGAGCTGCCGGACGGCTCTCCGGGCCACGGAGACTGACCCA
>NW_010395858.1:0-6426 GCF_000710305.1 Buceros rhinoceros silvestris
TGCCCCCCCCTTTGACGAGTAGCTTACCTTTGACAAGTTTTACAGAAACTTGTGCCTATGCCCCAGCAGAGGGGACACACGCAGGCGCAGTCCCATTTTGAACCCTGAGACATGGTGGTTCAAGAAGCAGACACAAATGTTTAATCCTGCTACTAGTGAAAAATGGCAGCCTGCTGGTCATTCCTCATCTTGCTGGTTGTTGATGCTAGCTGGGTGGTCAACGCTTTGAAGCGTGGAGTATGAAACAGAACTTGAATTAGAGAACCCATTTGTACTAGCAGAGCTTTCATAAGGTGCTTTCTTGATGAAGCAAGCCTGCTTACTCTATCGCAAAAAACGTATGTTTACTTTCAGGATTTCCAAACATTAAAAAAAAACCCAAAACCAAGCCCAAATGAGAAAAAAATCCCTAAAAGGCTATGGTAGGGAAAATCCTTGCCTAAAGGTCTCACGCTGCATCAGTGGCAGGACTAAGAGAAACCAATATGGGCTAGCTCTCAACTATAAATTTCCAGGCTTTCATCAATCTTTTTACCAGCAAGAAGATACCTCAAAACCATCAGATCAATACTCAGAGAAACTCACTGGCTGGTTTGCTTGAGAAGACTTGCCGTTTTTGTCTCAGGTAGTTTAATCATTTGAGCAGGAGATGTTGAGTGTATGCATTGGCCTAAGTATTTACAGCAATATTTACTCACAAGAGCAACATGAAGCAGAGCAGTAAGAGGAGCAAGACTGGCTGAGGTGCACAACGTATCGTAGGGGAGGTTGTAAAGGTAGCGTGCCTGGGCCAATCTATTCTTGTTGCAAGGTAACAGTCCAGCTTTCTCAGGCAGAAGCCCCTAATTGAGAAGAGTATGACGTGAAGGTTGGAACCAGATTGATGGCTGACACTAAATAAAAGCCTATTTCCTTTTGACTCATGAGGGTTTGGCACTCTTGCTGATACCACAAATGTTTGAGCTCAGTTATCAGTGCATACGTAGCAGAGCGAATATTTGTTGGAAACAGAGCCTAAATTATTCATGAAGGCTTTACAGTCTTGAATCCTTTAATTCCTTCATGTCTCCAGTACAAAAGAAACCACCAATGCTCTCTACTTATAGGTTTTGTAAAGCAAAATTGGCCAGCAAATCTTGACAGGTAAAACAGCAAAAAAAAAATATTGTTAAGCATCAGTTACTGTACCTCCCCTGCTGAAATTAATAGAGCTGCCACTTGAAACAAAAGCTGAGACAGAGCTCTCAAGGAAGCAGCAGTTCGTTTGCAAGTTGTTTGTAATCACCCATTCCAGTGATATTTGCATCTTTCTCTACATACTCATTGAGAATACAGACAGGATTCAAGGCCAGACGGGTTACAGGTTGGGTCCAGATACATGGTAATTCCCATCAAGGCATGTTTGTTTTCCAGCTGTTCCTTTCAGAAGAGGGAATCTGAAATAAATGCTTGTTGCCACAGAAAAAGGAAAGAAGATTTGAGTTCTATAAACTGTTGTTCAGACTCCAAGTTCAGTATTAAAGCACTTTATAATTACTAGTCAAGTGCAGGTCCTGTGGCCCATGACTTTTCAAGAGGAGCTCACAGGGACCATTAAATGTTAGAATGAGCTTTCTCACAGGCAGGAAAATTTACTGATGGGCTTCTGGTGTCATCCTTCATCTTCTCAAAGGGTGCTGTGGGAGCTTTCAACTGGACAGTATCTCTCTACACAGAGCAGAGAAATCCCAGTTTGGACAGAAATGCCTTCCACCTGAAAACCTCTGTCTCATCTTTCTTCAAAAGGCAGCAGGAGGCAAATAAGTCCTTTGTCAAGAGCAATGTCCAGGTCTTTCAACCTGGGCCGCAACTTACTGGCAATTTTTCACATGTTACTTGTCATTTTTCTGCATGGAAGATCCTCTCTTTATTCCCAGTGGGGAACTGGCTTCCTGGTACTGGAGAGCCACCAAAATGCACTATATGCCAAGTTGCCCAGTACGCAAAGGAAACAAAAGGAAGACAGAAAAATTTCTCCACTGACAAGTAATCTTACATGTTACTTGTAACAACAGGGAGTAAACAACTTTTGGGCTGAATGATGATTTTTCAAGCTGACAGAACTGCTTCCAAGCATAGTGCCTAGCAGAGCCCCGGTCCAAGCGCTCAGCGAGCACTCATGAGGCCTTTTCACTTATGGTAGAATAGACGGGGCCCGAAAGTCTGGCAGCCTCACAAAGGCACAACAAGCAGGAGCCCTCTCTCCCCGTATGCGTATAAACACACGAACTCTACAATCTTTCACAGCAACACAACAAAGCAAATACCAAACCCACTGCAGTATTTCAGAGAGACGGCCAAAGCTCACAGATATTTTCCATGTGATCCCCTGGAACAATCCTGTGCTTTCATTAGCACAAAGATGGGAACACTGGAGAAAAGAGATTAGTTTTAGGAAGGAACATAAGCAGAAGCAGGTCTTGGTTTGGCCAGGATTCACTCTGATCCCTGCAGAAGCGATGCCCCAAGGTAGAGCGCTAGGATGCCTACTTCATGCAAAGCATCATGCTTCGTTTTCTGGTGAGGTTAGCTGATAGTCTCAGCTCCTCGAAATCCTGCCCTCCTTGGCACAAACAGATTTTCTTGAAAGTGGGTGACATGTTCATGTCCACCTGCTCAGACGGAGTCTCTGGTTATAAAATAGCAACAGGTCTGTGACAATTGGATAGGGGACAGCAGCCAGGCTAAACCAGTCTCAGTGCAGTTGGTGTAAAACAGCAGCAGGACCTGAAAAGCTGCAAGGTCCCATCCCGAATGGCTCAGGAGACACTGATCACCTAGTAGCCTATAATGAATCTGAGTGCCCAGTAGCAATGCATGATGGGACCAATAAACAAATAGTTAGATTGCAACCCAAAAACTGGCAAAACAGCAGAAGTATTGTGTACCAGTATTTAGTTGGGTTTCATCATTCTTCGCAGTCTATTTTTGACACAAACTTGGCTTAAAGTTTGGTTTCAAAAATGGTCATCTTCAACAGGTCATCTGTGGAACCATGGAGTTGGGAGATACTTCCAGGAGTTCTATAAAACTGATTGTAAAACCACAGTCTGAAAAGTGTCTCTGTGAAACCGAGCACCAGGGAAGCATTCCCTGGTGTTTGTTTCTACTGTTGCACTGTGCCTCAGTTTCACCAAGATGAATTTTCATGGAACCATGGGAGGAATCAACTTAAAAACAGGTAAAAACAAACAAAAAGGGATTACTTTTAACCTGATTTTGTTCCCCTGGTGATTTGCCATGTAGCCATACCAGACCTTTGCCAGCACCACGAGTTAACAGCACAGGAATGCAAGGGAAATGCTCCTCAAATTGCATCCTAACGAAGGCAAGACTCCACTCAGTAGACTGTTATGGTCTGCTTTCCAATGGGACATATCTGTCAGCTAGATCAGAAGTTTCAGCTGTCCAACTCATTCAGCACACTGAAAGTAGTGATATTCAAGATAAGTCAAAGACTTGAGCTGCTCTTAGACTTCCCCGCAGATCTCTGTCCTCCAGGCTGAACAGGCCCAGGTTCCACGGCCTTCCCTCACAGGGTAAGTGTTCCAGCTCTATCCATCTGTGGAGAACCTCAAGGTTTCCCAATTGATATTTTATTTACTGGTCTAAACTCTCACTTAAAAACATGCATTCACAAAAGTCACAAGATTCTCGCACTGTTATAAAGTGAAACTCGGGATAAGTTTCCCAGAAGACATGTGACTCTCATGTGAAACTACCATAAAGAAGATTTAACAGCTGTTGCAATAGGAATCCTATACAGCAAAGATAACTTCACCAGGCTCAGCCTCCAGCACACTAGGGCCATGCACAGAGTTTCATGTGAAGGTCATAAGAAGCTTCAAAAGTTGTAAAGTTTCAGAAGAGGTATCACAACAGAGGGAAAAAAAAATAGAAGGGACATATTGCATTTGCCTGCTAACCCGAAAGGATCTGACTTGCATGTATGGGAATTATTTAGCAAAAGCAAAGCTTGCAATAGCATATCTCTGGGGGTCCCTCCACACAGCATGGATCACACTGAAGGCAGAAGTGAAAGCAAGACAGACCGAGAAACAGGATGGCAGAAGGTCTACTCTTCTACCCTTACTTTTCCAGAATTAGTTCAAAGGGTTAAGCAAAGGAGTTCGTCTCCACCAACAGCTGGCAGTTTGGGATGACCAGCAAACTGCTGTTGACCAGAGGGATTCAGTGCAAGTCACCTTATCCCAAAAGGAAATAAAATACAGAAAATCAATGTCTAAATTAATACAGGTGGAAAACCTATTGCTTCTTAATGCCATTCTACTTTACCTATGCCTAAAGCCCTAACTGATTTATCACTATGTGAGCTCCATTTACTTTTGGTGTTTCTCCTCAGGTGAATAATAAAGATCAGATGAGCCATTTAAGTTTTCCTTTTTTACTTTTTGATTTTGAGAGATGATTCAGCTATGGCCCACAGAAATGTCTATTTCTCTACATTTAGTGGAGAAAGACTGAAGAAACCACCAAGAGGGCTGACGCAAGACACCCTTGGCAAAAGTTAGCCTTTGCAGATGCTATCCTCTCCAAGCTTAACTGCTATAATTTCTTGTTATATAATTTGTTGCAAATACAGCAAGGGCAAAGTTTAATAAACTTATCCAATTTTTTGTCTACTATTTTATCAAAGTTTGTTTAATGAACTTGTCTATTGATCTATTTCATGTTACATTTTCTAGGAGGAAAAGGCTTGCTTTGTTCATAGACCTCCCATTTTTATATTTTAAAAGAAAACTAAGATAAATTTTAAACCTAAGGTTTTTTCATGCAGCTCCTTAGTTTTCAGAAATCCTTCTCATATCCATGTCTTCAAAATTACATTACACATGTTGCTTATAAGCTATATAATAAGTACAGATCACTGAACACATGAAAATGAGGAAATATAAACTCAGAAAATCTTGCATCTTAAAGTAATATATAAAATTACGGTTACTTCCTCTCAAAAAGTATGCAACAAAATGAGGAAGGGGACAGATGTAAAGATAAGAAAGATGGTCAGAGGAAAGGGTCAGCTTCAGAAAAGGAGAGACTAAATAACCCTCAGAAAAGGAGACAACAGAGCAGGGTGAGACAGACCTCTCTATGTTTATGAAATATAAAAGGTGAACAGTTAACTGTTATCCATTGTTTTTCTTAACTCAAGAGTAAGAAGATACTAAAATCATCAAGCAGAAAGTTGAAAAACAAGAACAAAAAAGTGTTATTTTACAAAGCCATGTGACATCATTGTGCGACTCACCCCCAGAGGATGTTGTGAAGCCCTAGACTGTCCAGACATTTAAGAAGTGGTTAAACAAGGTAATAGAAGAAAGGTCCCTTCAGGGCTGTTAGGCACAAACATATCCCACAGCTTGGAACGTCCCAAGCTGTGCAGGATGCAAGGATCAGAGAGGGTTATGATGTGGCCAGCATTATCGTACACTTGCCCTGTTTCTTCTACTCCTTCCCCATTCACTTGCTGTCAGCTACAGTTAGACACAGGGAAGAGAAGACTCTGGGGAGCTGAAAGGCCCTGCTCTTGCATCTTCCCTTCAGGATTAGTCTGCTTGAGCTGGCACACTCTGTCACTTAGCTGAGTTTCGGAGGTGACAGCATCAGGAAGGCTAAGAAGCTCCACAACACCTCTAAATTCTTCGAAGAAAAATGATCCTTCTTTCTTTATTATGCTATAGCTTGTCATATAATAGCAATAATCACAATTGCTTTGTAATATACTTGGAGCAGCTTTGGAGATTGACTAAATGCTTCGGCTTCCCTTCGGCTTTAATCAAACCCAGCAGCTGTTTATAGCTCAAAATACTTTAGATCAATAGAGCTTATGCCTTACTTATATGTTTAAAATAGCATGCTCTATACCAGCTCCCTTGAAGCTGTAAGCAGTAATTACAATAAGTGATCATACTCTGTAGAGTTAAAAGTAAGTAGCTGCTATAAAATTGATGAAATCATCACAGCCTCTAGCATAAGACACTTTTGAAAGTCATCCTTTCCTAGTTGAAAATTTGTCCCAAGTTCTTTGATAAAGGAGGGACTGGAAAAGCTGTGAGCAAAATTCTGCTCAGACTCTGTCACTAGCTTGGACATAAGGACCATGAGACAGAGCAGGACACCTGCCCCGTCAACCAGACCTGTCGTCCAAGAGCCCAGGAGCAGAGAAAAAGCCAAGGGTCAGGTTTGCAGGAAGTCCTAAGCAAAAATGAGAATACTTCAACTTAGCTGGAAGTGCAACAACTAAAAACATCAGTGATTCTGTGAGATATGCTTCCTTCTTGTAACTGTGCTCAGCCAGTTTCAGAGGCATTACATCAATACAGCTTTAAGCATATGTTGATTATGTTAAAGTAAGCAAAATCCTGC
>NW_010395858.1:6511-16883 GCF_000710305.1 Buceros rhinoceros silvestris
ATCCTGCTGAAGACAGTGTGACAGTCTACTGACTTCCACGAGTTCAGGACCTCACTCTCTGTGTTAATCATGGCAAGTTTAGTGAATGAAAGTTGAACTCCAGGCATAAAATCATCAAATCCAGATGAAACATACTGGAAAAGCCCATTTCATCATGCTGCCAGACAAGACAAGACACGACAAATTCTTGGCTGGTGCCTTGAAAAGACAAATATTTGGATAGGAAAAGAAAGAGCTGGTAAAGCTTCTGCTTCTAAAATGATGTTATGGAAAGTCATTGCATCACTTTTACTAGCAGTTCACAGCTACTCATTAATTTTGTAAAATTGCAGCAGCTGCTACTCTCTGAGGTCTTCTCAATCAGCAGAGTGTCTTGCCTGCTCATAAGGGTACAAAAAGCAATGCCCAAGAGTACCACCACATGAAAAATAGTGTTTACGTGGAAGGTGACAAGATTTGGTTCATTCTATACACAGCCAGGACCTGTGTTTGAAAGAGACAGCATTAGGGCTGGTTTTTCCACTCACACATCTGCAGCAATACAGGTCATTTTCCCCAGCAGGAAAGACACTGTAAAGTGCTATTAATGTCATGTTGTGTCAACAAATACATAGGACACCAGGATTTAGGAGCTTTTTATGTGGTCTAGCCCTCAAAACCTCACCTGATCCCAGCAGAGAAAAGGGAGAGGAGTGAGGCAATTTCAGATCACTTTTAGAAGCACTGCAAAATATGCTACATAATACATTTGCCTTGTTAGAGATAGAGGCATATTAAGTTAACAATCATTAAAATCCAATTAAGCGGGGGGAGGGGCAGGGAAAGCACTCTGGGTGCTTAGAAGGCCCCAGCCTTTCAGTCATTCAAGCAAGGGAAGGAGAAAGCAGATAAAACAAGATAAAGGCAGTCTGCAACTATCATTGCCATTCAGAAGAGGAGGAACACTGGATAGTCTAAAGCTTTTCCACTTTATTTTGCTTTGCTGTTTTTCACAGAACTGTCTGGGATTTCAGCTGTTAAAAAAGGGGGGGAGATAGGGGGAACACAGGCTCTTCAAGTTATTTTATGAACCCAGCAAATGCTTCACACATTTCAATTTCTGCTACTCTGTGTTCCTTTTCACACTGCTAACCACTTGCAAGCATCTTGCAGGGGAGAAGCTGCCACAGAAAATAGTTTTGGATGCTCCTTGTTTATTATATGCAGATCAAGCAGTTCTTATTAACTCAGTTTCCATTCTTCCTTCATAGGTAGCAGCGCTGTGATATTATTTGCAAGCAGCCAAGGTAATTACCATCCAGCAGGGTCCAATTGTTTTCAATTAAAAGCTTGACTGAAGTCTTTAGTTTTTAATACCATTGTGACCATCTGCTTTCTCTGAAGTTCATCAGCAAAGGCACAGGCCTCATTCTAATGCTGCTTAATTATATGGAGGAACTTTTTTTTTTTGTCAGAAATTCATTTTTCCCTCCTAAAGAAATGGGCAGCAAAGGGGCTGCCTGGCTTTGCTAATAGCCTGCAGCAAGATGGAGTATTTGGGCAGATCATTACCTTCCTGGGAGATCCAGCTGTTATCACACTGACAAGAAGATCCAGGGGACCAACAGGAGAAAGCAGTTAACCTCAGCCGCCCTCCTCTCTGTTCAGTCACTTGCCTCATTTTTCTTCCAGCAAATCTGAAAAGGCTACAAGGAAGAGGAGTTCGTCTAAAAACCAGTGGTATGATCCTCCTCTGCTGATTACACTTTCAGACTCTTTTCCAGGCCAGGAATGCAGGCAGCCTCTCCTGCCTGGGCACCTGCTACCTCCTCTTTCCGTGTGCAGTGAATCTTTTGCAGTTCTGTATCATCTCAGATCTGAGGATCTTCAAATCCCTTACAGGCATTCATTAAGCCCTGCACAATCCTCAGGAGAAGTGAGTAAATATCATTTTCCAGATGGGGAAATTAGGGCGGCAAGAGGTTAAGTGACTAGCCTGAGGCCAAACAATAAATAAGTGGCAGAATCAGCATGAGGATCTGCAAAGTCCCAGGTTTAATGAAAGTCTCCTGAGTGCTAGGCTCCAGAAAAGGAAAAACAACACCCCAGCCCTCAACTCCTCAGGACGCTTAACTCGTTTACTGAAGATCTGTCTCTTCCAACCAGATGATTCTAAGATTCATGCCACTGCTAAAAAGTGTGACTTCTAGTATTTACAACTACACTGTGCAGAAAAAGGCATTTTTCAGATTTTGTGCAGGAACTGCTGTGTCAAGGTAGAGAAGCATGCTTGATGTTGCTCCATACTATCAACCCAGACAAGCACACAGCTTCCTAACAGCCGCCTGCTGCCATTTTTGTTGCACATTGCTACTTCCAAGGATTGGTCCCCCAAGGGGCAGGTATTTTGCCAAGTACCAGTTAAAGAGGAAGAATATATCAAAGCTGAAGAGATGCACTGCGCTGCTCTAGTGGCAGTTTGAATCCTTGAAAGAAGCCAGAGACCTGTCCATCTTCTTGGCCAGCCATGCAGGTACACCTGTCTCTCAGGTAAGTCCCAGAACCACTCATCCAAGATTTAAATTCCTGCTCCTTGCTAATCTTTGGAGAGACAGAAAGTTGGATTTCATCCTTGCACCTGGGGGTGCCTTTCTCCTTGGCACGTGTCTTTACGCTCAACGTGGTGTGTTAGACCCATGTAACACTCCCTCCCAAAGGTCAGCAATCCTTTTCCGAGGTGGTACATCATGCAGGAGCACTAAATCTACATCAAGGCTGTTACACAGTCAAGCTCAGGTCTTTTATGCTATATTGAGATTTCTACAGCTCCTGTGTGGCAAAGGCATTGAAACTAGAATCTGAGGCTTGGGAGATAATTAGTTCAGCAAGTGGTGAAAAAGACTTCAGTATTTCGAAAGGCTTGAGGTGTTGCTGTTCAACCACCTTCAGCTACTGCAAATGTAATGTAATTTGTTTCCACACAGATTTCTTTTAAAGCTGTGTATGGTATGTGTCCTAAATACATAATTACACACCAGAGTATAATGGCTCATTCAGGTTTATTTTGTAACCAATATGCATTTTAAAAGCAAATTCCAAAGGAATATGCAGCAACAAACATGCAGCACACATTCTGGAAGTTGGTTTTCTTACATTTTCACTCCTAAGAAGCTCCCAAAGGCCTATTTCTGCCAGAGAAGCAAAACAGAAAAAAGCGAGAAGAGATAAACTCTTTCTTTAAGCATTACCTTGAAGGAAACATAAAGACCCTGTTAAGAAAATAGTCCAATAAACACATTTTTGGTGTGAGTGTCCTGTGAATTGGATAGCCTAGGAAATTGGTAATAAGATTTTGCACCTTTTCTTCCTCCATTTGAAACTGATCTGTACTCACAACAAGTCAGCATAGCTATTCCAAAGGGTTTCTCAGTGACCTATGCAAAATCATTTGGCAGTGTCCATTTGGGAAGCTCTTGCTGATCTGAGTGTGCACAGCAAGAATTACAGATAAATTTCTGTCCTTTTCCAAAGTACTCTGTCTAATCCCCAAAAAGCCGGTTTCCAGTGAGCAGTCCTACAATGATAGTAGCAATAATGCATCAATGCTTACAAGCAAACAATTGAAACAGCACTTGGACTGATGGGAGTCACCTGGGGTTGATCTCTAAGAATATTTGGGGCAAAAACTCTCAAGTAGTTCAACATGCTGCTTTATTCACTAGTTCTAGCCAAAAATATGTGGACTCTCTCCCTCTTTTGTGACTCCACAAGTTGCCATAAGACGAGGAGCTGCCTTCTGACAGGAATGCGTGACCAGCAGTGCCTTTTCTTACATCTTCTTGGCAAACTCCCAACACCAGGAAGGGCAGTAGGTCCATCTTGCTCAGTTGGAAGCATTTAAAGTTGAGATGGTGAAATCAGGTACCATCTACATCAGGACACAGACACTTACAAAGGGCAATTAAGATCTAAATCTCCCTCCAGAAGAATTTGTCTTTCTCCATCAACTACAGGAGCAATTTAGCACAAACAGGCTCCTAATTCTGGCACCTGAGTTAATGGCTTAAAGAAAAACAAAGATTAATCAATTCTGCCTCTTTGAATCTACCTGTTAGCAACATTTAAGCAAAGAAGCTACTGGATGTAAGAAGTTCCATGTTTTAAACACAAAAGGGAGATAAATACCTTGCTTTCTACCTTATAGCCATTGTGCATGTAAGTAGGTGAGACAAAGCAAGGTTTGAGATATCATGAGTCTGGAACCCAGTGAGCAAGGCCAATGGTGTAGTCTGTGAGAAACCACTTAGGCTAAAGGGCAAGAGTCTGTAGGTCAAGGCAAATATCAGGGTCTTTGTGCAGATAATAAGGACTTGTTCTGCTTTGGTATCTTCCGACAGCATCCTTCACAGCAATAAATAAATTAACCCATGCAGGGTTAATTAACTGTCATGCAGGGAGGTTTTGCCTATCTTTGTAGAGGGGACCGAAACAAGCACAGGAGGCAGCCCAGACTTAGCAAAAGCAGAAGGAAGGGTTTAACTGCATTTTGGCTAAATATGAGACTATGCTATCAAATTTATATGCAAAGTATAGACTTTGCATACACTCATCCCACTTTCTCTTTATGGGCCTCTATCCTATGCACCTGTACCGTACAGAAAAGCGCTTTCCTGCTCATGTGGTAACTCCGTGCATCAGTGAGCAGACAAACCCTGCACATAAATATCCATAGCTATAGTTTCTCAGTTTGTTTCTAGAAGTGCAAATAAGTCTGAGGGAGGCTGACATGGAAAGAGACAACAGTGTTTGGATGGAAAGTAATAATCTCTTCCTTATTGAACGAGACAATCCCGTTTTCCCCTACTATTTTCAATCTAATATAACTAAATTAAAAAATCCAGAAGTCATTTTTCATTCTCTTTTCTCTTTGTATTAAGTCAATAAAAAAATTAGAGAATTTTTAAGTGAAAGTGTATGGAAAATCACTTCTGGCCCTGGGATTTGTCTGGAAGGTCTGCAGTACATCCCTGTCGGAGCTCTAGAGCAAGGACAACTTCATTCATTTGCCTTCTTCCAAGTCGCATGTTCACTGAATCCAGATGGCATCTGAATTTTGAATGTAAGTGTTTGAGGTCAAAGAGTTGCAACAGCAGCATTTAGATTTTACTATACTTTTTTTATACCTGAGGAAAAATGAGATTTCCAAATGCATCTGCATCATAACAACTCTTGTATCTCATAGGCGGTTCTCTTTAGATCTAATGTTACAGTTCAAGTTAGAGGCAGCTGAGCCTAATGAGATGGCTCAGTAGAAAAGGACCCTCAAGACATGTGAGGTGTTCCACACCAGAGAATGTGCCACACCAGAGAGTGCTAAAAGAGAGGCTGATTGTCCTCTTAGGTCTTTCAACATGATCTTGGTTTCCTGACTTTTTTTTACCTCTTCCCCAAAGTCAGCCTCCACGCTCCACTCCCCGCCCCCCTCCTTTTTTAGAAACATCTATGGTGCAGTAAAATGTTTCAGACTCAGCTGAGGGTGAGGGAAAATAAAACTGTTATCTCACACTTTGTACATTTTCTTCCATATAAACGGAAAAGCTCCCTCGTTTTTTCCACTGTCCTTCTTAAAGCACCCAGACAGCTTAAAGACATAGATGTAGAGTCTGAGTATGAAGAATCTATGTGAAAACCAATATTATCAGAGGATCACTCTGAAAACCTGTATTTCAGTGAGCTTTGTGCCATTTCCTAAATAACACCCTCAGACCTTGTGCACTGTCTTGTAATTATGAAAAATATAACTTGGTATAGCATGCACCGTTTCAGCTTTGATTATGCCAGTAGAGAAAGACATGGGATACAGAGAGAGAAAAAAGGAAGAATGATGGCTGTCTACTGGCTTATCACTTTACATCTTTCTACAGTTAATCTCAGTCCTTTGTGCTGTCAGTCATGCACTCCTACAGCAGTGATTACTGGAATATGAAAATCATAGCTCTGAGATCCATTTGTACATTCACATATTTGCACAGCCTTTCTGGGTTTATTGCTTCAGTGGCTGCAGCATCTCCCATCAGCATGGGACCCATGATTTGTGACTTGACAATTCCCCCTACTATGCAGCTTATGTGCAACAGTTCATATCAACACTCTCTGAATCACCATGTCTCCAGTTCAAATTACGAAGGAAAATTGAAAAAAAACCTCAGGAAACACTAAAGGTAGCAAATAATCATGTGTTAGATGACATATTTCAGGCCTGTAAATCCCAATAATATGTTGTGATTGTGGCTAAAAATAACACACCTCCTCATCGAATACTTACTGTGACATAAATAGCTGCCTAGCCAACATCATGCTTTTGAGCACACTAACAGCAACCGTGTATTTTCAGCTGAAATGACACACTGGAAATTAATGAAGACAAGAAGACTTGAACGAAAACCATCTCACTGCTGCTGTTGTGGCTGTAGCAACTGTCAGCAGCAAAGAGCAGCTTCCTGGAAATTTCAGAGGCGTGGTGTTCGGAAAACAAAAGTCATATTTGTTACAGGTGCAACACGTAGTTATGCACACACACACTCTACAACTAAACTTCCTATGAGCTGAGCAGTAATTTAGGACCTTACCCTTCCCAAGATTTTTCCCATCAGGACCCACAGCCAAGAGAGGGTCAGCGAGTGTCCTTGTTGTTTAAATATACAAAGGGTGGTAGAAAAGCATTTTTTCAAACTTCTTATGCACCCAGTGAGGGTAAACATTCCACCATGTGAAGCATCCTACAGGACCACAGAGACCTAACAAATAGGAAAAGAAGAACCTGTCCTAAGAACTGCCCTCAACTATTCCCCTAACCTGGAGTAAGTATTAAAATCTGTAGCAGAGTACAACCCTTATCTAAATACTTTAATACAATTTGTCTCTAATGGGTTAAGAATTGTGATGCAAGGAAAACAAAAGCCAGTAGAAAATATGGCAGCATAATAAATTATTGCCAATTTCCCGAACTTACGTTAAGTTGATCATAACCCCTTAGAAAATTCTCCAAGCAATGTTTCTGTCTTAAAATTCTCTGCATAAGAAAACCAGAAAACTGTCATATTCATGCACTTGGCTTTTGAGTTGCATTCCGTAAGGCAAGTACAATTCTTCCAGATCAGCAAATCTGTACAATATGGCAGTGTTTGGTTCCCACACTGAATAAAACGTGGTCTGTCCTATCTCATCCATTTATTAGACTTGGCATTATTTTCTCACTATAAACATTCCTAATAGCTTTGGACCATTTTCGTCATGAAGTAACAAGAAGAGCACGAAATCACTACTGTCTTTAAAATAAACACATACATTATGTTCTGAATTTTTTCCTTCTGCTGAGTGTCCTAATGCTTGGCACTCCATGGGGCTTTTTTCACAAGAAGGTTATTTCCTCCTTGCCATCTCATAAAATCACAGAGTTCCTGTGTCTGGTGGGGAGGGGTATTACAAGCAAGTAAATGACAACAGAGAGAGCAGAAGGCCAACGTTTTGGTAATTTACCTTTAATTTTAACTGGAAAAGATACTTGAGTCCTGGAGACTGATTTGAAGCAGTAAGGATCCTTATTTGGGGAACAGGAAGTTACCAGCAACAAACACCATTTTGCAGCATTCATTTCTCGTAATAAATAACCCAAAATAGTAACTGCTATTTTTGTAGCTCCTTAAACATCTGTGTAACCTCCAGTCAATGACAGTCTCCCTTACGCAAGGCCATCACCTTCTGCATCATTAGGGCAAACAGTGCTGGGTTTAATCTAAGGTCCACTGAAGTCGGTTACTGACAGTGGCCAGCTCAGGATGTCCAGGAAGGAGTAAAAAAGAAAAGAAAGCCCACAGTGAGCTACAGTTACAGCCTTGCCTTTCTCTTCCCTGTCCATGCATCATCTGAACAAGCCTGAATTTTCATTTTAAGCTGCTGCCTGCTAAAATCGCCTTGGGAAGTCAAAGACAGAGCCCGAAACATAGTGCAGTGATTGTCTGGTCTTGCGTTTTAACTACCAGGTCTTGACAATCTTGCCAAAAACCTGAAGCTGCTTGTGTGCCCATAACACCAGAAAACCCATTAAAACACTATTCACTCTTCCACCTACTCCATGTTCTTTCACCTTTGAGACACTTTTTTGCAAGAGAAGTACTTGAATGACAGCCCTAGCAGCAGTCTATCACACCAGAATAATAAAGGATTAATTACCTCCGTCATCAGCACTCTATTATTATATGTAGCATCAAGAGCCTGCTTGTGAGCTACAAATGCCTGGAAACACAGAAAAGAAGACACTGTGCATTAATTCAACAAGTCTTCTAGCCTGCACCTGCATTTAATTAGTTACTCTCAAATCAGACCTACGGAGCCAGAAGCTGCGAGTGAGAGCACTGGCCTGCCAGCATAATTAATTGCATTCTTACCCGTGGCTCGGTCCTCCAAGCAAACAGAAGTGAATCATTTACTGGGAAAGTCTGAGCTGATGCTTCTCGGCCACTTGAGCCAGGCTGTAAAACATTTCAATAACAATGTCCCCTCCTTTTGTTTTTACTGCTTGCCTCCCACAATGATGCGCTGACCTCCTTGTAGTGCTTCTGTAGAACTACATAGAGGCAGGGGGTGAGAAGGTATAAAGGAAAAAAAGTGCAAATCTGAACTACCAAAGTGTTGACCACAGAAAACCACCACTCAGCAGCTGTTCTGAAAACAAAAGCTTGCTTGGGCAGAGGTTTGGCAAAATGACAGCTAATAACCTGGCTGTGTTGGCATTCGTCTAGCCCTCCATGTTAGTGTTTATGTAAGCTTCAAGCTATCCTTACATATTAATGATTGTATCCTCAGAGCACTCTTTCAGAAAGAAGGAAGCATCATTATGACTATTTAATACATGACAAAGAGAGTGGCTGAGGGTCTTCTTCCAAGTTTCCACTGAAACCATCAGAAAAGCAAAAACATCAGCCCAAAAGCATCCATCTTCGGTGGGAGCTCAGGTGACCACGGACTACACCTCACCAGAGGCCTGGCAAGAAGACAATGCAGAAACAGAGGTTAGGCATGGAGATGATACCTCTGAATGGAGCAGTACTTGTGGAGCATGTCTGAATGAAGAGAACAGGGTACAAGTCCAAACAGGAGCCTTGCACTTTCATCGCTACAAAGGAGTGGATCGGTTATTGCTCACAGATCCATGTCTTCTGCTCCTTCCTCCAAGGACAGCCAGCACTGTTTCCAGATGGTATTCATGGGGCTGGAGCAAGGACAGGAGGGAGAGGGATGGCAGAGCTTGGCAAGCCTGGAAACAAGAAGTTTCCTTTCCATGCTAGCTGGAATAACCCTCTGGGGTGATAAGAACTTTCTTCCATATGAGTAAACTGCAAACGACCTGTTTGCGAAGGTGGGAAAGAGACTCAACCAACAAGTCTTTGAAGATTTTGAAATATGCAGTTTAGAAATTCTGAGCTTTCTTTTTAGATCTTTATATTTCACTTTTTTGAGAGCAGCCTGGTACATGTCTTTTTAAAATTAATAGTGTATACTTGATCAAAAACGCTAAAATGCTGGTTCCAGCAAATTATACAGATAATTAAGCCTAATTTCAATAATGTTCTGAAACACTACTAATAAATCTTCGGGCTCTTGCATTCCTTGAATGTACACAAGCTACTTCATGAACACCGAATTCCACCCTCACAGCTTCTTTTCTGTCAAACTTTGGCAACCCCGAGCTAAATTCTACTGTCGGTTATATCCCTGTAAGTCTGGAGCAATTGCTTGTCCTCACTGGCATAACTCAAGATTACAACTGTGTAAATGAGTACAGAATGTAGCTTGAAATGTTGTAAATCTGACCTTCAGCTTGCTTCCATGAAAGGGGAAAAACCAGGAACTTGTTTTCACATCTAGTAAGCTTCTCGAAAAACTACCCTGCATAAATATTATGATTTCAGACATAGATATAACAGTATTAAAACAGAGTTAAAACTGCCCACTACCTAGGTCTACTGGAAGGGGGCAAGATGCCAAGTGTTATATTTATGAGCTACCACAAGCAACACGTGCCTTTAATCACTGACGTGCACTTTGGCCCCCTACTATGGCACATCAAAACCTTCAGCTTATTCTTGGTTAATAGGTAGCTGTCCAACCTCAAGATACTGTGGCATTTCATCACCAGCAACACTTGAATGTTCATCACTCAGCCTCCATGAGCCCTGACCACCTAACCTTCCAACCCATGCAGCTGGGTCTGTTGTTTTGGGGGGCTCAGGTGTGTGCACCTCCCAGACCACCAGAGAGTGAGAGACCTCTACAGACCTGGGCATCACCACTGCTGCTGGTGAGCTGTTAGCTCACTGCCCACCACCACCCC
>NW_010395859.1:0-22228 GCF_000710305.1 Buceros rhinoceros silvestris
CGGACCGGTGAACGGACTGGACTTTTCCCCCCCACCCCCCGCTCCGGCGTGGTGAGCCATTGTGGGGCGGAGTTTGTAGCGGGGATCATTCCGATCGGGAGATTCTATATGTAACTGTACACTTTTATCTATTCTCCCTTATCTCTTTCTCTCCCTTTTCCAGTCCAGTTTAACTTGGAAAATTATTTTACTTCGAGGGCGACTGCACTATTAAACTTTTCTGCTTCTATCTCTCATATATGTAGTCTGTGTGTTATCATTTCCTTTGCCCGGCTAAAGCCTTAATGAGCTCGTTAACGTGCTGATAAGCCGCTAACAAGCATCAAAAGTTTTCTGTGTGAGCTTTGGCTGGTTTTGACAGCTGACACAGGCACTATTTCGTCGCATTCCTTTCGGTGGGAAAACAGCCCCCCTTTTCAAACTGTGACACACATGTATCCAACTTTTAAATGTTACTGTTTAGAACATCTGGCCCTACCTACATTTAAAGGGTTCACATAGTCGGCATTGTATCACACATCGATTTGTTCTAGTCTTCATCCATTCCGCTGTTGAAATCTCTAAAGAAGAAAATCTTGCAACCTTCCCCTTTTTGGGGTTGTTCAGCCTGGAGAAGAGAAGGCTCCGGGGAAACTTTGTTGTGGCCTTTCAATACTTAAAGGAGACCTATAAGAAAGATGGGGACAAACTTTTGAACATGGCCTGTTGCAATAGGACGAGGGGTGATGGTTTTATACTAAAAGAGGGGAGATTTATATTAATATAAGGAAGAAATTTTTTACAGTGTGTTCCGTCCCATGCAGTTCTTCAAGGGATGGATAACCCTTTTACAACCAATGAGATGTGCTACTGTAAATGGGAGGAATACACCACAACTGGTCATTTGAAACGTCTGTCAAAACCAAGTCAAACTGTTTTTTCTCATAACCCAGGACACCCAGAGAGGTGGTAGAATCCCCATCCCTGGAAACGTTCCAGGTCAGGGCTCTGAGCAACCTGATCTAGTTGGTAGTGTCCCTGCTCACTGCAGGGGGCTTGGACTATATGACCTTTGAAGGTCCCTTCCAACCCGAAGCATTCTACGATTCCAGTATTTGGCCACCTGCCCAGGGGAAACATTTTTCCATATATCTAATAAGAATTCCCTATGCTCTGACTTGTGTCTGTTGCTGCTTGTCCTGTCACTGGGCACCTCTGCCAATAGCCTGGTTCTGTCTTCTCTGTGTTCCTCTCCCATTAGGCATTTGGAGGCAGGTCTAGGACTTTCCCTTTGCCTTCATTTCTCGCTGCTGAACAAACCCAGATCTCTGAGACTGTTCTCACATAGCAAGCCATGCAGCCCCATAACCATCCTGGTGGCCCTCCACTGAGGTTGCTTCAGCTCGCTCCAATGCCTCTCTTGTCCTGGGTACCCCCAAATTGAACACAGCACTCCAGATAGCACCTCACAAGTGCTGATTAGAGGGGCATGAACACTTTCCCCAACAGGTGGCTATGCTTTTGCTAATATGTTCTGTCCCAGATGCAAGACCACAGATCTCGTTTGCCCTTATTGAACTTCACGAATTTCTGTCAGATCGTTCTCCAGTGGATCCATATCCCTTTGAACAGCTGCACAATAGCTGCTCCCTCCCATGTCCTATTGCCTTCAAACTTGCTGAGTGTGCACTCCATCCCACCAGCCAGGCCACGAATAAAGACATGAAACAGTATTATCCCCACCATGAATCCCTGAGGGATGCCGCTTGTACAACCAGTCACCAGTTCTCCTTCATATTGTTGATTACAGATCTTTGAGCACAGTGGTCCAGCTGATTTTCTAGTCAGGTTATCAGGCACTTACAGAGTCCATACCTCACTAATTTGACTGTAAGGAGATAATGAGAGCCGATATCAAAGGCCTTGCTAGAATCAAAGTAAACAACTTTCAGTGCTCCTCCCTTCACCCCAGAGCAAGTCATCTCATCACAGAAGGCAATCAGGTTGTTCAGGCATAATTTGCCCGTGATAATTCCGTGCTGGCTGTTCTCAGTCACCTCCTTATCTTTCCTGTGTGTGGAAATGGCTCATAGGAGAATTCTGTCCATTACATTCCCAGGGAGTGCAATTCCGCTGAGTGGCCTGTACTTTCTCAGATTCTCCTTCTTGTCCAAGATGGATTCTTTCTTCTTTATGGCTTTTTGTAATATATTATTATCTAAATCAATTAGAAAAATGACAATGGGACCCTAATATGCTGTTAGAGGGTTAGAATCTATCGGGTCACTCCTTCTAAGGAAATTTTGTATTCTAATGTGAAAAACTGGCAATATTTAGGTTTCAGTAAATCGTGATATGGTTCTGCTAGAGGAATTTTCCCCCTAGGTAACAGTCTTGTCTCAATTTCTTTTGATTAGCCTAATACACATTTTCCAAGAAATATTCATAAGAAAATGAAAATGAGACAAAGTCACTTCTTTAAATCTATTTTCATTACTAAACTTTCCTGATGCTGATAGACATTTGTAATATTATTTTATATAAAATAAATGAAAATAATCAGCTTGATAAACACCAGAATAAGAAAGGAGAAAAATCAAATTATATGAAGAAAAACTTGTCATCTTAACTACCTTGTAATTACTGTGTAAAACTCAAAGGACGTCAGAGAAAATGAAACTCATTTCTCATGAGAGCAGAAGGAAGAATTGTGTAAGAGCTGCTTCAGCACAAGATTGAAAGAGATTCTAGTGACATCTCCAAGAAACTGCATAAGGTGCTGTAGACCTGAATAAAGAGAAATGTTTCTGAGTGTTGCAAACTGGTGACTGGACTCATCTTTGGTATGATTAAGCAGCTGCAAGCCACAAGAGCTCCACTGTTTTGTGGTAATGGTTGAGTTCAGTTTACTAAAACTCTTCCCTCTTGTACACGTTTGAAAATACGTGAGTATGAGGCCTGAGCTACACAATTCTTTTTTGTTAATGTTTTGTAACTAAATGAGCAGTATAACTTTTAATGTAAATGGTTATACAAGTGCAGAGGTACTTGTACAGGTACAGCTGCAGACTGCAACTAAAGTATTTTACTAGCAAAGACAGATTATTTCGTGATCTTGGGAGAGGCTGCTACACCATGAGAGCACCTTTTTACATGTATGACATCCTCTACCCTAAGAAATTGTAGTGCTTTGCCTATTCTGGTTTTAAAAAGTAAGTTAAACAAAATAATGGCAGCTGTTCTACTAGCGCTGAGGAGGTGCCTCTTTGCCCAAGGTTTCTTCTGTGGTAAGCTTTAGCAGTGGAGGTGGTGCTTCCTGGACAATGGGAGCAGCTGGGGGCAGCTCCTGGGAGCAGCCTCATGGGGATGATAAGACGCTGCTCAGTCTGCACATTTGGCTTGATGTCAGTAACTAGAGTCCTGGTATGAGATTAATTAGTAGGGCTTACTAGCGATTCAAACAAGAGGCAGGCAAAGCTTTGATCATTATACAAAGTCATGGAAAACTTCCTAACAGTCTTCAGCAGCACATCTCCTGGGCTTGTTACCAGAGCTAACAGGCTCTCAGGTTCTTCACTAGGGAAGCACGGTAATTTCTACAAATTCAGTTTTGGAGAAAACCAGTGGTCCCATAGAGAGAAAAGAGCCATTCTAGGCAGGAGCCTGATGAGCTTGCTCCGAATTGATTGTATTGACATCACTGCCAAAAGTTATTCAATCTGTAGTGGAGGACTTAGGAAGGCAGATATGACCAGGGCTAGGGCCAGCACCATTTACATTGCAGATATTGCTTGACAAGTAAATGAAGGTAGTCTTCCCCATTTTTTGTGGGTGGTAAAAATATGGTCAAATAATATGATCCATGGTTTATTTTAAACTTAAAGTGACAAAATATTAGGTACGTGATTTACAATAGCTTGTAATTGGTTGTTAGTGTATTCTACATGGTTTTAACTACTTACTTGTTTTCTCTTTTTTTCCCCAAGCCTTCTAGAATCCAGTTTGTATTTGTTTTGCATGAGAGCAAAATCCATCAGAGAGTGGATGTACAATTGACATTACATAGAGGAAGGCAGGGTATAGAATTGTCCGTGCAAGTTACTATAGGTAAAAAGGAATGCCTTTTCTAGGCACAGAACACACCTCTGCCCTGACTAGTTCCTTTTCTGACATAAAAAGGCACAGTTCTTTTAAAACAAAAGAAGTTACAGTGATTAATACTGGGAGAGCATCTTGTCTGTGACTAAAGTAGGCTTGGTGATTAAGTCAATAGTGGGGGGAAAAAGACTGAAATCACAGGTGAACAACAGATACATGCCCAAAGCTCGCTCTCTCTAGTATACAGTTTTATGTGTGAGGTGGGCAGTATTAGCGTAGCAGAAAATGGAAGCAGAAGAAGACACACCACAAACCACAGCAAATTTGGCCCTCAACTTCCTTACACTGTCACTGTTTCTTCATTTGCAGATGAAGTTGCAGCCACATTTCCTCTGCAAGAGAGGCAAAAAGGGCAGCTGAGAAGCTTGCAAACTGCAGAGTAAGTGCAGCACTGCTAGAGTTTTCATCTTGATATAAATGGTGGCTTTTTCATGTTAGGTACTGCACAGTCTGCAGAAATTAAGGCAGAGTTCCTATCCTATGTTGAACACAACAAGGAAGGCAAGAGGCTTTATTTTGCTTTGAAGCAAGGATAAATAAAGACCATCTACAAATGAAATCTTCATGTGTTCCAGTGTGGTTTTTAGTTCCTTGAACAACTGTAGTTTGGTTTGAGCTCAAGCTTAAGAAAGGTCTTAAACTACTACCCCGTAACAGGGAAGGACTCCAAGGCCTAAAGGCTGTGCTGAACACAGAGTCAGAGTCTCGTTGACGCTGAACCAACGCCACACTTACATTGCAGACTCTACTTTTCAGTTTAGAACCAGTATTTTATCACAGAAAATTGTGAAAACAAAACTGAAAATCAGACATGCTTAAATATTTGTCATGGGGAAGGAAACCATTTCTATCCTGCTCACAGTTTGCAGACCATGTGGTTTCTCTTCAGGTTTGTGCAGGGAAAGCAGGAGAGGAAAGAAAAGCTGTTGCAGATCGTGGGTTTTCTTCTATTTCCAAAGCAGACAAAACTCCAGTAAACATAACCGTGTAACCTGATACTCGCATGTCCTTTTCTCTGTTATTTTGGCTACTGAATATTGCAAAGGAGAGGTTTTAGCTGTTCCTATACATGGCAGACAGGCCCGCTCTTTTCACTAACTGGCAGGCAGAATCTATTTTTCAGGATTGTTACCTGACTACCAAAGAATAGTGTGAAGACACCATTAGAAAAAACTACCAGAAAATATTATTCCTTGTCATTTATTGCTTGCACAACTATGCAGACACACGTACACCAGCCATAAAAGAAGAACGGTTGCAGGTAAGAGCTGATGAAAAGGGAAATGAAGGAGAGACAAACAGATAATGTAATGAAGAGGGAGGGAGGGAGCAGTGAGTGTTTTCTTTCCTCTTCTACACGTTCTTCATAACCAAGAAAATTACTCTGGAGGTTAGGCATTAGATTAGATATTTAAAAAGGAATAGCAGAAAAAAGCATGAGTGAGACTGATCTTTTGAAACAAGCATTACCTTATAAAAAAAATCAAATGGCTTCTGCTGGGACAGGAGGTCTTATGAAGTACGCCATCAAAGTGACCTACTCTGTCAGATAGCAAGTCACGTTTCCCCTTTCTCTCAGAGCAAAGAAACAATTTGTATGACTTATCCCCTCAGTGTTTTATTAATTTGCTTTCTCATCCATTATTGGGATATTTTCTATCAGTTACTAGGTTCCTCTTGGCTCTGTCCTTCATCATGTTTACTGGCAGAAAGTGGTATTAGCTTGAAACAAATCTCTCAAGGAGAAAGATGTTTTTCTCTAGGCATTTCAGTAAGACTGAAATATTGTTGCTTCCATCAGCCTCTAAGGAAAAGTAGGAAAAAACCCAAGTCTGAGTATCTTTTGCATGCAGAATTATTTAAAAATACATGTAACCTTTTGTCTATTAATTTGGTTTCAATGAAGAATATAGTATTTGTATATCAGAGAGCGCAGAGTATGTTAAAGGAATGGTCTGTGCTGGAGAGGGAGATGTAATCCCCCCTCTCCCACGCATGGAAAGCCGCACTGGTCGGCTCTTCATTTTATTTTAGGAGTATCACAGACATATCTCCGAAGCACCATTCCTTGACAGTACCCGCTGTCTAGCTTTAGAGTATCTCAGCTGGTACACAAGGAAATTGTACGTTAAATTCTTAATGTTCTTCCAACTACCACACCACCTGTTAGGTAATAACACTAGTAATACTTAAATAGTAATTATCAATATAGTAATACATAAAAATGAAAAGAGAAAAAATATTTACAAAAGCAGTTAGCAATTTAGGGGAAAGTAAGCAGTTAGCAAATAGGGTAAAGTAAGTAATTTCTCTGTTCTGCAGCCCTGATATTATTCCCACATTTAAGTGTTTAAAAATTATGCTTTGATAGATTTAGGCAACAATCTAACAAAGTGGATAGGTACATTAAGCATAAGATGAATATAGGATATAGGTGAAAACTTACAGCCATGTAAATAACATGAACATATGGGATTATGGTTGATGGCTGAACCAGTTAAAACTCCAGTTTCTAAAAGCTCCACCACTGTCCTGCAGAGTTTCAGAACTAATTTCCACAGGAGTGACAATTGTCCATAAATATGCAGCCATATTTTCCATTATTTCCAAGTGAACTTTGTAAGTTTACAAATAATGATCGATCTCAGAACTCAGCCTCCAGTTTGAGTATTTTTTTTTAAAGTTATCATCTCTAGTACTAAAAGTTCAGCAGCATGAATGTTACCCTCATTGTCTTCACCTGGTCAGCTGACCAGGCTGGATGTCAGTAAAGAGTTCTGGCCACACACAACGTCCTTCCAGCAAGATTAGCTCTGCCGTGCATGTAGTGGTGAAGAGCTGTAACAATATTTTAACCACTTTAGTAAAGAGTCATTGCACCAAATGCACACAAAGGAGGGAACTGAGGAGAAGAAAAGTGTCGTTGATGATATATTTAGCAGCAGAGTAGAAGTGCATTTGAAAACATTCAGATAAAATAACTACCTGAAAAATAGCTATTCTGCAGTAAACCTACTTCAGGCTGGTACCTAGAGAGAAGAAAATGTGAATAATGACACCCAAGGACTGGGTCTTTTCATTTTTGCTCAGGAGAACAACTCTAATTAATGAGAATTTTGACCAAAGAAGCATGAGACTGCTTGATGGCTTGGGATCTACTTACACTGGCCTTGGTAAAAACACACCTGCTTTGGAAATGGAAATGAATGGTTTAAAGGAAAGGTCATAGCCCAAAAGGAAAGGAGCACTGGAACTGGCGAGGAGTCAGTGCACAGCAGCCGACCACACCATGGGAAACTGCTGCCATGGGAAGAGGGAAAAGTGTGAGCAAGCCACAGGCAGCCTTAGTGTCTGAAATGAAACAAAACTCTGTGTCTCTTATCTCTAAGGACAGAAACGACTGGTTTGGGCATTCTTAGCTTCCTGATAGGGAGAAATTTTCAATATTTTGGCGCTTTCCAAAGTGGACATTTTGCCTGCTGGGCCTTGTTCTACTGTGAGAAACACGAAGTTTTAGCTATTGGGACACACATGTCCTGCTAGGCAGAACCTGTTGTTATTTTAAGAAAAGTTTTATAAATTATCCCAGAGGAAGTTACTGGTATTATTTGACAGTCATATATCATGTTAGCTTTTTAAAGTATAGAAGTGACTTGTTAATTAACTGATTTCCAGCAGACGGGGAAAACAGACATTGAGAGTTTAGAATAAACGTGCCGTACAATTTAATGGCAGTCAGGAACATGAATCACTGTCTTCTGGCAAACAGGGTGCAAGTCTTTGCCAACTGTGCCACTTTGACAATATGGGCTTATCTGGTATCCTGCTCTCTCTCTCTCTTCATGTTTGCCAAGAGGTGCTGCATCACATCTGCCAGGAGGGCCCTCATCCTGCCACGTGGCATGGTCTGGCCAGAGTCACTGCCCTACCCCGGCCCTCTTTACTCAGTGGAGGACTCTTTTTCACATACAAAAATGCTTAACTGTTGACTTTTCAAGGCTTAAGTTCAAGCTGCTTTCTTTACATCATTGTCAAAAGCCTTGCAGACCAAATCCACGGCAATTAGGCTTACTAATGCATTTTAATCCTCAACCCTTTTAGTCACTTTTCAGAAAGTCATCAGGCTTATGAGATTATGTACATGATTCAAATCATTAATTTTTTGATATGTCTGAATTTCAGCCAAGGAATTTCAGGTATGATGGTCAACTGTTCTATGCAACCATCTTAAACAGTTTATAATCTATGACTTGGTCTGCCATCACTTTGTTAAAAACTGTCAAGTCTTCCCTTTTGAGGATGGAATCAGACAATCCATTTTGCATGTCTCTCTGGATGACACAAAAGCTTTGAAGACAGTTAAAAAAACCCCCCTCTTTGATGCACCCTCCTTCTCTGTAAAGGAAGATCGTTTCATCGATGTCTGAGAATTCCAACATCAACACTTATCCTACCTACTAGGATGGTGTCAGTTTTTCAAGGTTGGCCCCATGGGCTCGATTTCTGAAACTAGAGAGACAGTTGCTGGTGGTGAAGAAGGGCTTGATTTAGGGTTCTTGAGCATCAATGTCTGGATTAAAATCTAGATCTTTGGAAACAGTTTTCCTGAGCTGAAATTAGAATACTCAGTTGTCAGTACTTTTCGACGTGAGGGGAAACCCAACTTCTACAAGTCCCAAATCTGCACTGTTTTTGCAGGCATTCAATGCAGTACCTTTAAGACCACTTGGCCGTACCCATTCCTTTCAGAAAAGCAACACGCCATCTGTCTGTCAGCTTTACATGAGTTCATTTTACCCCTAGGAAGCTTATATGAAAATAACTATTTTACTGGCATAATTACAGAAAAAGACCTCCTTGGATATATTCATAAGCCTTCAGAACAATGTTCCTGGGCAACTGGCTCTAGGTGGCCTGGCTTGAGCAGAGAGGTTGAACCAGATGACTTCCAGAAGTCCTTTCCAACCTCAACCATTTGGTGATTCTGAAATTGCAAGTCTTTTGTCTTAAGTTTCACTTACGCTGCAGGCAGAGAGGTTGAACCAGATGACTTCCAGAAGTCCTTTCCAACCTCAACCATTTGGTGATTCTGAAATTGCAAGTGTAAAGTTTATCACTACCAGTCTTTTGTCTTAAGTTTCACTTACGCTGCAGTTTCATCACAATTTAGCAACTCTTCACCCTTCACCCCTACCTGCCTGTTCCCCTGTCACTCCCTTGTGCTACCACTGGTGCATGTCTCAACCTGGGGTGATCCAGTTCAAGAAAACAACAACTTTTTTGCTTGTATAAGCCCATGAACTGGTATGCTGTGAATCAGATGACCACCAACACTAGCATTAAGAGAGTGGAGCAGAGGCAGGCAGGATTAATTTATCTGGAGATCACAGCCTTAGGCATGCTCTGAGGTGTCTTTTGGCCAAGGAGCCAACTCATCAGCACTATGCCTTTAAAATGTCATCTTTGGAAGTGGGTTCTCTTTCAGTAAACCTATATTCAACTTGGACATTTTCTGTTTGCCAGTAGATATACAGAGAGCATCAATGAATGTTTTAAGACTCCTCTTTTTCTCTAAGAACACTATATTTCTCTATCTATCTATCTATCTATCTCATCTTTCTCATTATACTATGACTAAAGATGTGGATTAATTTTGCAGCATCTGTGAGAATGAAATGGAATAAACTGCACTTTGCTTGCTCCTGTGAAGTGCAGAGTTCTGTTTCTTCCCCTCTTTTGTCTTAGGAGTTGAAATTTAGACGTATTTCACTATAATTTCACCGATTTTGAGAATCACATACGATAAAAATGTTCTTATTGTATGGAAAACTCAGCTGCCTTTTGGGATTACTGGCATCTTACATATATCACGCATGATAATACCTGTCCTGGTTTGAGCTAGAACAGAACTAACTGTTTAGTGATTTTACTTTTCAGCTCAGTCTCTTCTAAGTGACGGCGCTCTCTGAAGTTAACGGCCTATTTCTGCAGACAGTGTCTGCTTCTAGCAGTGACAGCACTTGATGTTTGCAGTTACTGCCAGGGGCTGGTGTGCAGAAAGGCTCTGGCTTGTACTTGCCCCTGTGCAGACCAAGGTCACTGTCAATCCTGTGTCCCATGGTGGGGGTGCAGTAAGTCAGAGGCTGCACCTGCGGGGAGGAGCAGACAGGACAGGTGACCCTACACTGACCAACAAGGTGTTCCATCCCATAGACGTCATATTCGGTGTAAAGCTGAGGGATCACAAGGGTCAAGCCCTCTTCTTACTAGAGAAGTTTAGTTTTCTTTTCCACTCCATAAGTCTCTCTCCCTTATTCCCTTTCTCTTCCCCTTTGGGGAGGGAGAGGGGTTAATACAGAGCATCTGTCATTCCTCTAGTGGCTGGCCCAGCCCTAACCCTTGACAATACCACAGTATTAGTTACAGAGGCCAGTGTGTCACAATGCCTCCATGTCCCATTTGTACTCTTTGAAACAGTGCTGCTTTTTTGCACTTTTAGAGCCTTGATTGCATCCCTCCCTTGCAAAGGTCCATACAGGGACACCTCGTTCTCCAGATGTTGAAAGTAAATTCAGAAAGTGCTAATGGCTAAATAAGGTACAACTCAATATTACTAAATGAATTAGAATGCATCCTCTACCTTTTGCGATACAAGAACCTGCTGTAGAGATGTCAAAAGGGAAGATACTAAAATAACCCAAGAACCACACTGGTACATTACTAATCAGAATCCTCCTTAGCCACAACAAAACTAAGTAGCTCTTTCATGTCTTATTTTAGAGAAACGGCGAAGAGAACAACAAACCCCCCTCCCCCCACCCCACCCCCCACACATACACACACTTTGCCCTTTCTGAAGCTTTTGCAAAAAACAGCTAATGATTCAGTATTACCTGCCATACCTGCAATGTGTATGTTGCTATTGAAACGGCAGCTTACGGAGCAGATGTTCAGACACGCAGTGTCACCGGGGAGTTACTCATATGCTAACTGTGTTTTCCATTTCATATTATCCTGCATGCCAGTCTTCAGCACTTAAATCGTACTTCATCCTTCTGCGCTGTTCAAGTCTGACCCCAGTTTTTAAGTGGAAAAATATATTAAGAGAGTCATAATCATAATGCTCCCTCTGGTTCCATTAGCTTTAGAAGAACTGCATTTCATACATTATATGTGACCAAATTAAAAGGCCCAAGGTTTTTGTGTGTGATTCCTGGCTTACAGAGGCTGGCTATAATTATTTCTTCTAGAGTATTGCATTATACTGTAATTTGCACAATGGTCCAAAAGCCTTCCCATGTGCCAGCAGAATCAAAACTTCCACCACTTTACAGTCAAGTGCAGTGCTGCTGCTCTGCTTGTTTCACAGTGGGTAGACAATTAGCTAATTAGGGTGGAATTAACCCTCTCTTTGCCAAATTAGGGTTTGTACTAATATATGGAAAGAAATGCTGAGTTTGGAACATAAATGTAATGATCTCATTTCATCAAAATACATGAACATAATATTAAGTTACATAGGAAGTAATTATTTTAAAGTTGCACACTTTAAATGTTGAAGAGGTTCCACATAAGATCTTCATACTGAGGTTCATAAAATTCCTTCCTCTGCAGCCTTTGAAAGGAGAAGCCATCCTTCCTGTTCTTCTGTACGTGCAAAATCAGGTATTGAGTCACAGCCGTCTCAGTCAACAGAAACAATTTTTATCGTGGCAAGAAGTAACCTCATATGAAGCATTTTAGCAATGTCACCATTTCAGCTGTCAGCTGACATTCACTTGACATTTATAAGGTGACTTCAGTGACATTTCTTTGATTTGACTAACTAATGAACCTGAATAATCAAGTGATGAAAGCTGAGACCAAATTCAAACATCTGAAGCACATATTCAACTTAGATTTGTGTTACAAATTGCCACAAAAGTTTGAAGATTCTAAGTAATTTTGTGGCCTGTTTCAGTCTTGGATAACTGATATTACAAAAGCAAAAATTATAAAGGAAAATTTATATCAAATTATCATAGAATTTGTGCACCTGGGCTCACAGTTCACTACTTACAAAATGGCAGTATCTTGTTCTTCACACCACAGGCATTTTCGAATAGCTTATGACAAAGATCAACGGTTTCTCTGCTCCCAGATTAAATTTTGCTTTCTCAAAATGGGATGAATTCGGTGAATTGCCGTGTTCAAGAGACTGGTTGAAATGGAAAAGGTTTTGACAGGTAACTATTATGAAATAGTACCAAAGAATAATACCAAAAAAGAAAAATCAAATTCTTCCCTTGAATTGTCAAACCAATTATTTAAGCTCTAATTTTAGGAATTTTTGATGCAATGTCAGATTTTCCCATTACATTTGGGAAGTGATGCCAGTTATTCTGCAGTATTACCTTTTGCTGGACGTGGAAAATAAATGCTCAGGGAAACATCATACTTTATATTTCATATGCTGAAATACATTATTTCATTGATATTTGCTATTAATGTTATGAGTTCATGCAGTACTTACTCTGCAAATATCATTTAAAGGATGTCCTGACCTCCAAAATTAAAACATGCCACTGCAAGGAATCGCTGTTGCTCAATTTTTCTCTTGTTACAGCATGGCTAACATCAGCATTATAAGTCATTACTTCTATGCTTTTGAACGAGTTTATTCAAATATACCTGTTTTCTTTTTTCCTTTGGAAGTGTTGGAAGCTGAATATATCACTTACCATTATAAACTTTTAAAGAAATGTAGATAATTTTAATAATTCAAAGAAACTTGCTATCTCTTCAGCACCTGGCTCAAGCTCTCATGCTTGCTTTCTCTCTTTCTTTCCTTCTTTCTTTCTTTCTTTCTTTCTTTCTTTCTTTCTTTCTTTCTTTCTTTCTTTCTTTCTTTCTTTAATTTGGGAGATTGCAGTTCTCTAAAAACTTCACTTTTGTGCCTAGAAGTGCATTGTTTCTAAAATCTGTAGAATAGCAAAGAACAGGGAGATTTTCATCTCAGAAGAGGGGCTTTTTTCAACTCAAAATAGTTGTCTTCTTCATATGAACTAGTCATCTGGACTCCCCTTCTGAGCACTGAAGATCCAGTCATCACGTCCTAGAGCAAGACAGGTGGACCACGCCCTGAAAGTGTCTGTTTTCTCTCAGCTGGATATAAAAGGATGTTAGGATGACTTGGTCTGGCAGACACCTCGTGCTGTTGGATCCAAAGTTAGGGGAGATGATGCCCTCCCAAAGCCCCTGTCTGTACATAAGCTATAATACAGCCACTGGCAACTGTCAGCTCAGGGTATGAAGAAAGATCAGCCTGCTTAACAAAAAAAACCAACACATGAGGAAAGATTTGTTTCTGATGAGGCAGCCTGGAAACAGTAACAGGCATCCGGCATTTGGTTCCCATTACAGGGAACAGTAAGGACAGGTCAATGCTACAACCAAGAGAGATTAATTTCCTTACAGGAAGTGCACTGGCTGTCTTTGTAATTACTTCTGTTTCAAATGCTTTCATTTTATGACTTTGAAAATAGGCACTCCTTTTTTATGCTTCAGGTCACGTGCCTATCTAGAATGGCAACTAGAGTGTTATCTGGAGTGTTTTTTCAAGGGGAAAAAAACCCCAAACCTCACAGTACTTTGGTAAACTTAAAGTTTAGGTGGTATTTTGATTCATATTGTCATTCTATAGAATAGTCTATATCAGGACAGAATTTTTAGTCTATCACTCTCAACCTAATTTGCATTATTATATTGGAATGCAGCTGCTTTTATGTAACCACCATCATTATTCTTATAACTACGTTTGTCCCAAAGGTGCAGTAGCTGCCTCAACCTAACAGATATACCCAGAGAGAAAGAAGTCCTTGAGTAGAGAAGAGGCTCAGAAGTCCTCCTGACTTGGAATTTTATTTATAAGGCTGAGTGGGCATTTTCTGAATATACTGCTTTGCCATGAAATATTTATTAGTCAAAAAAAGGAAAAAATATTTTGCAGGAATATTTGTACCACTTTGGACAAGAATGAAATGTCTTCTCCCGAGAAGCCAAAAGTCTAGTAGTCACAGCTTTCTGGTGTGATGTAGGACACTAAAGTCCAAATCTGCACTGCTGTGTTGGAGTCACACCTCTCTTGTGACTGCCCCGTTATCTGGTCTTACGGCTATTGAGGAAAGGGTCTCTCATTCTCTCCTGTTGTAGTCAATCTATTTTACATAAATACTAAATTAGTCTTTGAAGTAGAGACTTGAGCCTTGACTCCCACATCTCAGGTGAACACTGTAGCAATTGGGCCAACAGAGCAACTATCGCCCAATGAATATTTCACTTAGACAAGGCGGAACTGCTGCAACAAAGAAGAAGTGAACAAAAGAACAAGAGAGGGACTGAAAGGTTGCTCATTAGTTGAATACTACCTGTGCTGGGACCAGAAAAATAAAGTCCTTTTATGAAAAATATAATATGTAATAATGAAATTAAACGATTGACCACTAGGTATATATTCAGAGGAGGAAGAGGGTACGGTAAATTCAGTTTAATCCTAGCTGTGAAAGACTTGCAATATAAATTACAGAGAATTTTGATTGTAAATTTTTAATGACCTAAGTTTAGAAAAGTAATCTGTAAGATAGAAAACTCACCAGTTACTGACTGAGACCCACAACAGACCAGTAGAAGGTCTGCTCCAAAGACACCTGCTATTTAAGTTAGTGGAGTAATTTGCAGTCGTAAGTTGTTTGTCTGTGGATGGACTGACAGCAGAGCGAAATAGGGCAGGACATACCTTTGCATGCATGTTGATTTTTCTTTGAAGTGACTAAGAAGACACAAAAATCTTATATTCTCTTCTACTCTCTGAAAAGGAAATGTCATTTAATTGGAATAGCTTCTTCTTCCTATTGCTCCCAGTTCCAAACTCTTTCTGCTGTCCCTTCAGTCTGTTCTTACCCAGCCCTCTTCTCCACTTCTCATTTCCCATCACCACCTCAGACTCCCCTACAAGTCACTGCTCTACAGGCTTCTGAGGCTCGTAGCCCAGTAGATCCCCATGTCGTTAGTTTAGACTGCCAGTCTCCCATCTGGGGATTTTTGTCCATGCTTTCCTATTCCACTGTGCTTTTCTGGCTCATTATCTTTGTCCATTGATGGGACAGATGCTGGAAACCATATAAGCACAGGGCAAGCTGGCAGTCAGCCTACAAGTTTCCCAGTAAAATACTCTCAGCTGTCAGTACTTCTCAGTCCAGAATTCCATGTGTCTTTGGATATCAATGGATTTCAGACAGGACAGGATAAGCTTCAAGCACAGCCTCAAGCTCAGCCTCACCTCTTCCAAAGTCTAGATCATCATAAAGAAAGTTCAGCTTTGTCCCTGCATCCTCAGGTTGAAAAAAAGCAGCTCACTTATTTTGTGGAGGTAGCTCTTTTTAAGTCTTAGCAATCCTGGGAGCTGTCAGACACCTGAGCATGCTAGGGAAAGCAGAATCGTCACATTTTTTGGTTTCAAAATGCAGATTTCTGTACTGTGCATAAGCATCTGTGATTTTATAATAATTTACAAGTCTTGCAAGAAGGGAAAATTGGCTAGCTGAATCTTTTTTTCCATGCAAGATGGACAATTTCAGCCCAAATTGCTGGAGGTGTGCAAAGCTACAAGTAACTGGTGAAAAAAAAATCCGTAATGGAAAGTATCAGCTGACGCTGATAACTGTGCTGCTGCTGTCTGCCCTGCTGCACAATCATCTGCTGACCTGTAGGGCACAACACCTGTAGCACAATGAAGTAGATGTCTCTAGGTTCTCTTCACACCAGCTATCTGAAATGTATACCTTTTGCTATAGACAAAACCAACATTGTACCACTAGGAAGGCAGATTACTCTACTTTCTTCTCTTGACACTGTAAGTGTTGGATGCACACAACACCTTGACTTTCTCCTGACGCCCACTGTGATCTCTCTTTTTCTGCTCTAGTCAAAGCTCAGAAGTCCCTTTCAATGGGGACTTAAGGCTCTTGCACCAAGCCCCATCCTTCAGCTTGCGATGTAGAAGGCACACTCAAGTCTTAGATCTGGGCATAGCAGTTTTGCGTCCTGGCCAGTTCAGCTGATATTTAATGGATGAGAGGCTACACCTAACTGTGTTCCTACAAAGCATCATCTGCTGAGGCTGATATGGATTCAGCCTTGAAACCAAGGAGCTTCAGCAAATCCAGCAACCCTCATCATTGTTACCTGTTCTGCATCAGGAGATAGTTCATGTACTGATGGTCTAGACTGTTAGGGCCTTCTAGACCATTTATGAGAAATGTAGACACAGACAGGGTATGCTGGTATTTATGCTGATGTCATGAAGCAGCATAATATATTCATCCTGAAAAATAAATCACAGCTAATAAGTGATACATTTTTGGTGGGGGGTGGGAAATTTCAATAATGATTTTCGTCACAGGGTTTGCAACACCACTCTTAGAGCTTTCTGAAGAGATTTTTCCAATGTTCTCATCCCTCACATCCCTGCAATAGCTCAGTTAATCTTTTTGTGAAGCCTTATAATTTCAAGCAAAGTCTGTTTCCACAAGTCTACCCTCTATTCCTATTTATTGAAACCTCCATATCAAAGCCATACAGCTAACAGAACACTGGGCTTGCTTTTAGCCCTCCTCTCATACACACGGTTGCATGTGGAGAAGCAGTAATTTAAGGAATGATGGATTTTTGTCTACTTTTACAGGAATCTGTTCAGCTAGCTACTAAACTGAAAGCTTTAAACTATGGATGACTTTAAATTAATCACTCTGGCAGTCTTTAGGATGTATGTTTATTACAACAGAAAATCAAACTATATTAAATTACTACCAGTATGAAACACTTTTTGCAGTCCATGGTCTGATAATATTGTATTTAATTTAAAAAAAAAAAAAAAAACACACCAAAACCTGAGCCAATTTCACCCAATAGCTCAGTGGGTCTCAACTTCAGACTAACAATCAGAGGTGTTTTATCAAGGGACAATGTGGCCCACACCTTTAGATTTGTTTGACATCAGCAGTTAACTAATCTAATTACCCATATGAAAGGATGTTGCTTACATTAATACAAAGATGTGGGGTAAAAAGAAATAGAAATAGTGATGCAAGTAAGTTAACTGAAGTTACGAAAAATACAAAACAGAACATTTGTTCTTCGGGCCTGGACATCACTGGCTTACCACATTTATGAATAATTCCTTACAGTTTTTTATCACTTTCTGCCCCAGAAGCTAAATTAGTTTTACAACTATTAATTGAATTGTCTAACTTCACTACACACTGGGAGATAGAAAGGATTATTAACTCCACTTTACAGATAAGGAAACTGAGACAGGGAGAGGAAACGATTAGCTGGAGGTTACATGGGGAATCAGAGACAGATAAATCCCAGATCTCTCCATCCAATGCATTAAGCATTGAACATTGCTCCTTCTCCTCACAAACAGCTATCAGAAATGAGATACATTTCAAAGAGAAACAATTAAAGGAACATTTCGTCAGAGAAAAGCTTCTGAAATTCATCCTATGCTGGCGATCCTGAATGTTGTTCCCTTTTGTCTCTGTCACACCATTTTAAGTGCGGATTATCCCTTCTTCCTTCCTTCCTGCACCAGTAGGCCAGTCTGTGCAGCACACACGCTCACATCACTCCCGTAGCGCTCCTGCAAATATCTGCTCTACCTACGTGCTGTACCCTGCTTTGTATGCACGTCACCGCTGCTTCCATTGTACTAAGTACAAAAGCTCATCGTTCCTCCACACTCACAGTACGTGAAGTATATGTCTGCCTCTCCAGAGAGACCTCTCTTTACTGTGTACAGTATACCTGTATACAGCATGGGATGTACATCCTACACGTGTAGGATGTTTTTTTCTTTGAAGAAGTTAACAGGCAAGTTCCTAAATAAATTGTGCAAGGTTTAATTCCCTGAGAGGATGGGGGCTTAACAACAGAGCATACCTCATACTTCTCAGATTTGTTTGGCCTGACCTCACTCACGATCTGAACGTGTAGGAAAGCTCTAGCATACTCACCTTGCACAACACAGTTACAAATTCAGCTATCACCAGTCTGAATAAGGTATTTGATTAAACCAAATAAAGTGGTGTTCATTAGCTGACAGCCATTAATACGTGAGCTTGCCACAGTGTATCAATCAACAGATCAGAATTTTCTTTTGTTTTAAGCCTACATGACTTTGTTATAATTACCTTAGCACTTAGATCTAATGCAGAATTTCTGTAAAACAACAGATATGTTGCCATTAATTTCCACAGGAAAAACATCAGGGTGTCTATGAAAACCCTCTTATAAAGCACTGTATGTGAGCAAATCAGGTCTCTATAAGATTATGGGTTTGAAGTGATTTTAGTTGCTGGCTTTAGCATTTCTCTGTGTACTTTTGTCTTCACTTGTAAACACATTATTTGCTCCATTTTTAATAGAGTGAATGAGGTCTCCCGACTTGAGTTTAATGGGGCAGATCTATACTCCTAAAGAAGAAAACAGAATTATTACACAGCAAACATTAGGTCAGAGGTACAGATTCATATAAAACAAAACAAAGTGCTTCAAGAGGTAGCATTAACTATTCAAAAAAATCTTGCTTGAGCTACAGCATTCTCATTGTTAAAAACCTTTCTTAAGTTCTCTTGCACAAGTTTGTAACACAAAGAGTTTCTAAATAGCAGCATAAATGTAAACAATTAAAAAAGATGTATTTTTAAATAGTTCTTAATGACTGCTCATTCAGTATAGAATTGACCTTCAGAATTTTCTGAAGTTATATAAAAAATATCTTTGTCTGGATCGGCTTCAGCAGAATTACTAGAAAATCGATCTGAAGAAGGATTTTCTTAGCAGTACTTGAAAGTCTAAATCTTAAAAAAAAATCTGAAATTCAGGAAAATGCAATTAGATAAAATTTAAAAGACTTACTAATCATTACTGACACTACAACAGCTATCTCTGCCCACTAGTTTCTGTAATTATTTATAGTTTTCTACTGGATAGTCCTGAGGTTTCTTACAAGGAAGGCCTGGTCCATGAATGCATTCCAATGTACCTATGCATTCCTTATCTAAAAGGTATAACGTGTTAAATTTCAATATTTGGTCCAGATACAGAAAAAGTATTTATTTTGCTTTTGAAATGAATACTCCTCTTATTTACTTATAATTGCTCTTGGGGACACTTCTATTTTGTTAGAACAAACTATAAGGTGTAAAGAATGATAGATGAATATCTGAAAAATAGCACAAAGTTTAGTTTTGTTTATAATAAGACTTTTTAAGGGTATCTAAGAAACAATTTATAATGGAAGTCTTTTGTCTTCTCAATGACAGCTATAATAGCCTTTTTTTTTAATCTCAAACCCACATGTTTAAACTGCAGCTGTAGGCCATTAAACACCTGTGACCTTCTTCCATGAGCTGCTGAAGACCTTTGAAAATTACTCTTTACCTAATGGCAACTGTGTAGTCAAAAAACCTCCAACGAAAAAAAAAACCCCAACCAACAACAAAAACAACGAACCAACAAAACAACCCTCCCTTAAAGCAATCCCAAAACTCTGTAATGAAGCACTGCCCACCTTCCGGGGGCACTGCCCTTGATCTTCCAGGCTGGGAGAGGGAACACTGGCTCAGGAGCCCAGGGAAGTTCCTCCACCAGCTGGTATTCCACAGAGGGCAAATTTGCGTGGTGTATAATCTCATTAAGTGTCTAGGGCTGTGCAAGGGTACTGGATTGTCACGTCTGCACACAGATTAATTTTCAAACCCATCTCCAGAAATTCTTCTAGTTCTCATCTTTGCCTTCCGAGTCTCAGCTTGGCAGGCTTGGTCTGCTCTGGCTCCACTTTAGATGCCAGTAAGAACAGAATGTTCTGCCACAAAATCAAGGCGACAACTGCATCTGTATTAGTGTCGTGTTTTGAGGCAATGCAAATCCCGACAGTCCTCATTTACTGTGCGTTGGTGCGGCCTGCAGAACAGTGTTTATCCTAACTGGGTTTCCTTTCAGAGAAATCCAGCCTGATGGCTGTGCTCCATATGGCCACCAACGCACTTCAGTCCCTAATGCAGACACATGAGCTTCTAACAGTGCTTGCTGCTTCAGGGTACGGCTACATTACTACTAGTCAGTTCAGCTCACCAACATGCATTTGAAGCAGACCTCCTGGCTGTGCCACTTACTCATTGGTTCATACTGCAGAGGAGTCTCAGAGAGCCTAAACTGGATTACTTGTAAGTGAAACTAAACAGGAAAATGTACTCCAAGAGTTTCTTCTAATGCTCTGCAGCTACTAATGGACATTCAGTACATAAAATCAGATGAGATCTAATTTGAGCTAAGCACTATGAAACACATGTAATGTGGTCCTCAGCACCAGCTGCTTCACTGCAGGCCTGCTTTTCTCCCAGCACAACCTGTTAACTCAAGCACAGCCTCACATAGCTTCAGACCACGTGTGACGATGATTGTGGTGGTTCAGGGGACCAAATCAAAACTCTTCCAAAGTAAAACCTCTGAACTGCAAATAATGTAGATGTACAGGCCTCAGTAGTGGTTACCTCATTAACTGTTCCTTTTATTGCACCAAATTACTTGCTAATGTGGACATAGCAGAGTGCTCTTTGCCATTAGACAGTAGCCTCTGATGTTTAGTCATGCTAACCAGAGGACAGATATTTTAGCCCTTTTAAAAAATATATGCAGTTCTATCACATTTTTTACACCTGAACACTTATGTTCCTCTCTCTGTTGCTTTAACTCTGACATTACTGATGAAGAGGCTGCAAGTAAGGAGAGGTGGAAGATGTGCCACCATGGAGACGCTGAAATGGGCTGAGAAGGGCTGTCGGTTTTCATAGCTGTCCTTGGTTAAGACTTAAATTCTATCATACAGCTTTTACTGATGGTTTATTTAAATCCTGTAAATGCAGTTCTATTTTATTAATGAGCTCTATATCTGATTAAATTTTGTGTATTTTTTAAAATCTCTGTATATCACCTAGCATTAAAAGTTGAGTCACTGGAATATAAATAAATACATACTCAAATCCACCATAATTCTACTGATTTGATTCTGATTTCATGCTAGCATTAACCAAAACTAAAACAACTGAAAAAAAGTCAGGGCCATATACTTCCAGAGCTTACATGTGATAGATAGATAGATAGACAGATAGATAGTCATCCTCTTACAGCATAGCAACTTCTGCTGTTGTCAACAGTAAATTCTAGAGTAAACAGGAAATCATGATAGAGTCTAAAATTAATTTGATGCAAAGCCCAATACATATCCTCCAGAGTCCTTGTCAAAAGGCAACATGGAAGATTTGACCAAGAGTTACTGGTCCAAATTTAAAAACTGGTAATTAAGGTTTTCACATATCTCTGACTTCTGCCTTGTGATTTCAATCTGAAATAGAATTAACCTACAAAAGAAAAAAATTGTGGCAGGACTACAAACTCAGATCAAGGCTGTTTTAGACTGAGTTCTCTGTATGCATCATAGATCTGTACTATCTGCTTGGTGTTCAAAACAAATAATATTTTAAGGCACGTGTATTACAGTGTGTCTTAAGAGCTCACATACTCCTTTAAAACATATATTAAAATTGAAGACAAAGTCCTACAGTGGAAGCTAAAGGTCCTCAGCATCTTTCAAAAGACATTCAACAATTTCATGATGGCACTGTAAGTGAAAACCAGGGCTAATATACATAACTCTTGCCTGCATCCTGTAAAAATAATCACCATTAGTAATACTGCACTACTCACATATTTCACATGCATATCCTGGAAGTTCCAAAGAATAAACTCCAGTCATAATATTCACTGATCGATTTCTGTTATACAGCTACATGGAGAACTTTATAAAAACAAAGTATTTGTTTCTTTCTGGTCATGGATGAATGACTACTGAATTTTCGTGTACTAGACTCCAGATAAACTGGATTTAAACCACATACAGATTTTTATTTAGGCACCGTATATGGAATTCGTAGAATCATCACCAAATCACAGAACACTGGCTTGGAAGGGACCTCAAAGTTCCTCTGGT
>NW_010395860.1:0-275 GCF_000710305.1 Buceros rhinoceros silvestris
CGTGCGGGTGCTGCGGAGAGGGCAATCCAGAACCTGGCGATCAGCAGGTGAAAACGATTCAGCAGAAATCTGACTGAATCAGAAGAAGGTGTGGGAGCGCCCAGCTGGGTGGGGGGTGTGGCTGGGGTAGCCGGGGGGGACCGGGGGGAAAAACTTGGGACGCCGCGCTGGACCGCGCCGACCTGAACCCCGGCTCCCGATGGGGGCTTGCGCTTCGCTGTGGGAGCAAACTTCTGGGTTTAAGGTACCGTGTACGTGGGATGCTAGAGGTCAAG
>NW_010395860.1:311-5278 GCF_000710305.1 Buceros rhinoceros silvestris
CGCCGACCTGAACCCCGGCTCCCGATGGGGGCTTGCGCTTCGCTGTGGGAGCAAACTTCTGGGTTTAAGGTACCGTGTACGTGGGATGCTAGAGCTCAAGTGTTTCCTGTAATGATTATTATTTCTTTCTTGTTGGAAAACGTATTCAGTAACAAAAACTTTTCTAAGAAAACAAATGGATTTTCAGTGAGAAGCTCCTTTTCCAGAGTGTTACAGAATTTCACAGGCTCATTGGCTGTATTGACAATGCACTTAATTTTCTGGTGGTCTTTGTAGGGAGTAGCTAATACTGCTGAAGATACATTTTGGTCTGCAACATTAAGAATGTTTGTTGAAGTATCTTTGCTTTAACATCTGTGAATTTCAGGTATAATATGTAAGAAGCGAAAAAAAAAAAACCAACCCTCAGAAATGCATATCAGACTACAAAAGGGTATAAAGCCCATGGATCCAAGTGCTTGTTAAGTCAAGTTTTAAAACAGGCTTTCCCTAGACAGCAATTCACATTTTTCACAGGGAGAAAGGATGGGTGAAATTGAATTGTCCAAATTAAGTCAAAATGAATTGCTTAATATTCAGAGGGGTTGATAAATGAACCATTAAATCAACACTTGCATAGTGCCTCATTGAAAAGAAAAATGAACAACACTCAGTTGTGTGCTGGGCAGAGTAGTTCAGCCAGTGCCGTTCGTACATCAGTGTGCTGAGCAGAGTCCTCCTTCTGCGAACAGATAGGTTTGCTCGGTGACATTAGGTAGGCAAGGGAACAAGCTCTTGTTCCCTGTGCTATTAGAGGCAGCATCTGCTATAAATGACCATAACTGTCCCAGCTTCATCTCAAAGGAGAGAAATCTTGGTTATATGTCATTTGGCATAAAGTAACATAATTCTGTTGACTTCTGTTGATGTATATCTGTTGACAATCCACTCCTGCATTTCAAACTATATATTTTTTTTATTCCTGAGGAAGAGCTGTATTTTTGAATACCAATTTGAGGAAAAAAATGTTGTCATAAATGGAAAAATAGGAGTCATCATTTTGAAACAAGCCAGACAGGGTTCCTTATGGAAAAGGCTCATTTGGAAGCATCACCTCTCAGGAGTACAGTGCGTGAACTTCGCTTCTAAACCCTTTCATAGCAGGGTACAGCTGTGGCAATAGTCTGGTTGCCACTGAAAAAATCGTCTTTGTCCTTGCCCCTTGAAGTCCTTGAAATTCTCGTGTTGGAGTGCACCGATGATGTGGACTCTAATCCTTATTGTGCCTTCTGGAAACTTCTAACGCTTCGTTTGAAGAATCATGATTGTATGCCTCTGGTGTTTTTCGTTTGCAGCTCTTTGCTTTTGCAGGTAACTTAGAGTGACTAATCTTGCTTAAAGCTTGTAAGACTGAAGAAGTGACAGCTCTTTTGTTTTGTGTATTCAAACTGAGCTTTACAAAGAGGAAATTACCGAGAAACTTACTTGTTTGTTTTTTGTTTTTTTTTTAAATGCTCAGGGAAACAAATCATCCTGGCTCCAGCTGAAGGTGGTGTTGTAATTTGACTCATGACCTCAGAAGGCTCCTTGGCTACATTTTGTCTGGCCAAGAGAGTCTGTATGAAACCCTCGGACAGGCAGGGCCATTTATTCAGGTTTTATAACTGTATAGAAGTGTGTTACATAATGTGGTCTGTTGCTCTTCATTTAAGGTGACCTGTGTGGACACAGTACTCGTGCACGGAGCCTCCAGGTCGTGGGTTATTAGGTGGGTGCCGTAGAAGTTGCTCGAATGCACAGGGAGCTTTATGTCATCCATAATGAAGCAGATGGACAAGTAGATGTGTTTTGCTCACAGGAGAGGAAGCGCTGGATCTGGAAACGCCTTTAGGTAGTGCCTGATGGTGGTGTGCATGTTTCAGATGTTTTGCTGTTCTGAAGGGCCTGGGTAGCCACAAGTATTTTTGTGCACCAGCGATGTCTGGGTAGACCAGCCTTTGTTTGCTTCTAATCAACCCCAAGAATAAAAGAAGTAAAAAAGTTTTTCTGAAAACCTGCTGTGCCTTGTATTGTTACCCTGCTCCTTTGGTTTCCTTGCTTGCTATTTTTCTTTGAAATCATAATGCATTTCTTCAGTACCTTTGATAAAGACTTGAACTCAAGCTTGCTGGGAAGTGGTCACTCTATGCTGAGAAAGTGCTGGCACCTTATTGACTTATTTTGGGAATAGTGGAGAAAATACAAAAGATTCCCTTGCATCGATTAAAACCTCCAGGGCAACCTTCTAATGCTGCAGTTCTCTAGGTGAAAAATTAACTTTCTCCGTTGTCTGCTCCTGCTTTTATTTCATTTGTGAGAATCCCAGCCTCTGTTATCAGTTTACACGGAGTCCCTTATGTGTGCTTCAAGTGCAAAGTACCTCAGCCTAAAAGCTCACACACACCATCACCCTCAGAGTCCATTTGTCTCTGGCCACCAGCAGATATGCCTTGATACTGTTAGCCCTTGGAACAGAAACAGAGGCAGAATTCGTGCCAGCCCACGGTTCCTCACCTGCTAAATGTTTCCTGAGTGATTGTCAAAAAAATAATTAACAGCTACCTTGATGCTTTTCCAGAGGTTTTTGCAGGATACCACTTTAGGTGTAGCTTAATGACTAACTCTGATTTATGAGGGAACCGCAAATGTTTGAATTTTTGGATGTGGAGTGAAAGCATAGGAGCTTTTTGCATTTCATCTGCAGCTTTCCAGCATGACATGCAGCTAACAGCTTGTCTCTCTTTGGTTTTAATAGATATTTGCTGAATATGCCTGGAGTAGTTTGGAAACATATTGTTAACTTTTTTTTTAGGACAGTAGGTTACTAAACACAGTAAAGAACTTTGCGATGACTTTTTAAATAACCTTGAAAAATCTTGGGTCTTAACTACTCTTTATGCTCCCCCCCTCCCTGGGTTTAAGATGCATCCTGTGGGAAAGCTGGTATCTTTCTGCTGTTTGGGGCTAAATACTGAAAAGAAACAGAAGAATGCTTTTCCCAGCCCACTGATCAAGGGTTGGATGACTCGTGCATCTTTGAGTTTTCCCTGTGAATTCTGCACTTTCTTCCTCTCTACCTCAACCAGCTGAGCTCAGTAACAACTGATCTGGACGTGGCTTGAGTCTGACCCGCTTTGAAATAGTTCAGAAGGATCCCATTGACATTACCGGGCACTGGGTCATGCTTGAAATCTTGCTGCTCTGCTGTCAAGCTGTTTCTTTTTTTCTTTGCTTTTTTCTCCCACACCTTGATTTCTGATGTATTTTTAGCTGTTGAATTTGAGTAGAGCTGGTGAAAATGGATATGTGGTGGTTGTTTGTGGGGTTTTTTGTGTTTTTTTTTGTCTCTGAGAAATGGGGGAATCTTGCTTTTCACTAAAAGGGTGGTTATCTGCTCCTCTGCTCAGCAAGGGATGATACGGGTTCCTCACAGAGATGAAAACATTGTAAAATTTCAGCATCACCACTCAGATTAGCCCGAGAATCTGATATCAACACTGGGGTTTTATTATTTTTATTTTTTTTATTTAATGGTGGTTCAAGAAGCTGGTGCTGCATAGAAAGCTGCCTGAATCTAATGCACTGTACAGTGGTAAGCTGGTAGAACTGGTTATGGTAATATTCCTAGTACTATCTCTCTCTGTGTCAAGGGAATGGTAGGCAGTTTGGAGAGCTATCATGAAACAGAAGAGCAGTGCTGGGACCATGTCCAGAGAGATGTTGTCTGCTTCTGGGATGAGCCAGTATCTGCTAGGACCACCCCAGCAGCTGAAATGTTGGTGTAGTGTTTTGATCTGTTCCTTGTATGAAAGACCTGTGAGCACTAAGGCGCATTTCCTCTCTGGAAATGTGGCAGCCAGGGCTAACACCTAGTTAAAATCTTCCCTGCTTTCTCTGGGACTTTGTCTGGTCTATAGCTGTCCTTGGCCACCAGCTGATGTACTGGTTTCAGCATGTGAGCAGGTACTTGCACCATGGGAGCTTGCAGCAGCCCAGTTTCTGCTCTGCAGAGCTGTATTCGACCCTGAGATAAGCTGTGGCAGCTGGCACTTATGCCCTGTCTTGGCACATATCTCTGTGGCTGAGGTGGGAACGTGGGGCTTAGCAGATCTCTGTCACTATATTTCCTTTTTTTCCTGGTGTTTGCCCGAGAAGTGAAGTTTGTTCCCTTGCAATACTGACTCGTCTGAAGGACTTCTTGCTGCAAGGCAGCTCCGTTATCCTCTGTAGTGCTTGGATTGCTCAGCAGAGGGAGAACAGACGGTATGGCACAAGGCACCTAAAGCCACATCGCTCTGAGCGACAGCAGTGAAGGGAGTCCCAGAGCCTCCCTCCCTGCTTGAATTTCTTTTTTGTCTTCCCATCTTTTTTTAAAGCTCAGAGCTAAGCTGTGATTTTTCACCTCTTGATGAAAAGCAGTTGCCTCAATCTGTAGGTTAATGGACTATTTCGGATGGCAGCGTAGGTGGCTGTGATAGAAAAGATGTGTCCAAGTGTAAGAAGCAGCACGCTTGAAAAATCGGGTAGATCCAAGTGCTTCCTAAATATTCAGGAACTATCTTAAATATTTAGGAAGAAATGCTGGAGTTGGCCTTTGGCGAATGAAGCTTTACAGCACATCCAGAGAGAAACAAAACAAAGAAAACCAAACCCCTTGAGTTAGTTGAAATTCAAGCAGCAAGTAATCCCCATGACTCATCTCCAGGCCAGATCCTTAACTGTCTGAATCAGTGTAGCTCCACTGACTTCCCTGGCACTCTGCCGGCTATGCCACTAGCTGAGGGGCAGGGGGGAGGCTGTGTGTGTGGCTTGCTGTTTTTCTGGGGGGGGAAGGTTTGAGCTGAAGATTGGTCCTGAGATTTGTTTTCATTTGATATTTTTTGAGGATGGAAAAGGTATTTGGTTAAAGAATGAAATTTCTGCTCAGAGAAATAGGCAGTATGGTTCAG
>NW_010395860.1:5370-13972 GCF_000710305.1 Buceros rhinoceros silvestris
AGAGGTTTGCCCCCCAGTAGCATACTGTGTGGAAATCCAGGAGAATCGGATGTTTGTTTTTTGTCAGAGATGTCACTTTAATGTGATAAGAAATCAGCTGTTAAAATGCTGCTAGATAAAATCAGGATGATAAGCATTAGGGGGAAAAAACCAATGAGAAGTTTCTGCAATTGGATTCGATAAGGCAGTGTTTGGAGATGTGGTTCGTTCCCCGACTGCCACTGGCCCAAGAGCAGGGAGTGTTAGTGCTCTTACAGCCCTTAAATCAATGGGGCTTTCAGTAGATAGAGCAGGTTAAGCTACTCACTCTGGTAGTGTGAGGAGTTAAAGCGGAGTGGGGCTCCATGTGCTCTCCCCTGCTTAATCAAAGGGCATGGCCCAGCTTGGCACTGGGCATTTTCTAAATAACGGGAAGCATTCTTTCAGAGCGTGAACTGAAAGTCTGTGGAGGATGACGGTAAGGGTCTTAACCCCCTTTTAGACAGGGAAGTGTGCCCAACTGGCAAATGTGGAATGTGCTGCTCCAGAAGTAAAAAGAGCATCGTTTGGAGGTGCTGTGAGCCAGGGATGAAAGTCAGCCTCCCAGGGAAGGCTCTTCTGTCTTCTGCACTGGCTTGTAAAAACAAATCCAAACCATAGCCAGCCCTGCACTTTCACTTTCAAATTGTTTGGGCTTGTGTGTTCTGTTAGAGACCAGTCTCCATCCTTGCTGATAGGCCAGCTCTGCCGTGTCCTTCCCAGCACACAAACCGCCGGTATCACCTTTGCACACCAGCTCTGCCAGGAGCGGGTGGTGGGAGTGATCATGTCGAGCTGATGCTATTAACAGCAGGAGAAACACCTCTCTCCTGAGGAGAGTTCATCTCGGCTGGATAATGAGCTCTGGTTCACTCAGGACTGAATTGCTCCTTTATGGATCACAGCAGAGCACAAATGAGGATGCAGCGCTGGACCCTTCCTACAGCCTCTCCTATACATAGCAAATAGCTAATTAAATGAGGGCTGGTTCGAGCTATTGGGCTGCTGCTAGCCTGGCTTCTTATAGAAGAATCTTGTGCAGTTTGTCTTGCTTCAGTAGCTTTTTGAAGTCTTTCAAAGCTGTGCGTTGCAGCAACCCCCAGCTTTTATTCTGACTTTTAGACTGTTGCAAGTATGAGATCTGAAGAGCGGAGCTGGGGAGTGAAGCTTGAGCTGTACTGAGAGTTGTGCGTGTGTATGTATGAAATGCATAGCCGTGGTGTGGGGTATGAGTCTTCCTATGACTTAAATAACGTGTAAAACTCGCTGTATACATACATATATCTATTTGAATTACAAAATTGTTTATGCAGAAAGCATAAACTTTTTTTGGAGCATCAGCATTGGCAGCCTTGCTCCGCTTGCAACTTATTTTATGGATATAAATAGGATATAAATGGATTTTTTTTACCTTATGGTATCTGTCTGAAGGAAGATAAAATTCACTGTTGTTGCTGTCATGCTCAGGTAAAGCATTAACCTTGAATTTTAGCAGCTTTACATTACCAAGTTCACTCCAACTTTCAAATTTCATCTCTTGGTATACACGACTTCTCAAAGAAGTGAACCCAAAATAAACTTTAGAGCAAGAATTTATCTCGTTTAACCTGACTACTTTATATTTTGTTTCAGTGAGACCAAAGAGAGTGTAGCTCAGTTTTCTGCTTACCTGTTGGTCCCAAATAGCTGAATTATTTTGCCGCTTTGTTCACAGAGCCTGCACTAGCATTTTGTGGAAAATCATTAGCTGTGTTAGTGTTTGAGTATAGGCTCTGGGAAATCCACTCTTCCCTGTTCCTGCCTAACGGAGTGTGCTACGAAAGGCTTGCCTTGCATGTATCGAAGCATGATTAATTTTGGGGGGGGTAGTGATGGAACTGCAGCGCTTTGATGATAGTTTGATTATTTTATGCTCTGCCAGAAAAGGATACTTAAAAAGATTATTTCTGAATGAGATATTCGAGAGCAAGTTACAGGTTTGAGTTAGCTAATAGAGAAGAGGCCAATCCAACTGCAACTGGTGTCAGTGAAAATACTGGGAATGGAGTCAGGCTGCAGGAATTAATTACCAACAGATGGTGGGTTTTGAAGGTGTGAATAACAGATTTGATGCATTGGTTGAATTGTCTGAAAAACAAATCTGTTAGATACTCTTCTTTTTTGCTGTTTTCTTTGTTCCCTTTCTTTCTATCTGACTTCAGCAGCAGAGCTCTTTGGCACTTCTAAATTCCTCTGCCTGGGTTAGTATCTCTGATGTTTATGGACTCCAAGGCTGGCTGATGTTATATGCTGTTACGTACTTTAATTTCACACTTCCAAAATAATTTTGAAGGTAGGCATTTTATTTATTGGTTTAGACAAAAAGTATTTACACACTAATTCTTCAGTGTAACAGCAATGATGTTTTTGGTTAACACGTTTCCTGAGAGAGTTTCATGAAGTCAGAGGTTTGGAGTATCATATTTGACAACACAGAGGATATTCTAGTTGTTACAGTTGAATCATAAATAGAGAAATGTTGCAATTAAACTTCACCATTGTTCTTCTTTTCAACTGCCCTGCTGCAGAAGGTTCACATCCCACGGAGGAGGAGTTTGGAGGAGGGAGGCAGGGGTACTCATTGTGTAGCCGCTGTGTCCTGGCAGAGGTGGGGGCTCGCTGCAGTGCTGTCTTAGACCCAGAGTTGTCTGCGGTGTGTCACCACCTTGGACGTGCTCTCCTACAGACTTCATTTAACTGGGACATGATCCTCTGCTGTGACTTCCTGCTTGTGCTCTCTGGGCTGATTGTGTTCCTCTTAATAATGCTTTTTTTTGGTAGTGATGTTGAGTGTTTGGTGATCTGTTTTCATTTTTTCTTTTTACTAGTACAAGCAACAGTCGAGATGGTGGCAACAGGTAGTGTTTTCCGTTTCCAGCATTCCCTGAGGAGCATGCAGATAGTTGCAATAGCTTGACAGGACAAGAGGAAACGGCCTCAAGTTGTGCCAAGGAGGTTTAGATGGGATATTAGGAAAAATGTATTTGCCAAGAATTAATACAATTTATCTAAATGCACTTTGGCTTTTTCCTGCCAACACTTCACATGGAAGTAGAAATTGTATTCTACCTTGCAAACTTGGGTGGTCATACAAAAGACTCGTGTTGCCCAGCATCCCATCTGCCCTGGGTGGTTTGACTCTTCTTCACGTGGTAGAGTCCCAATGTATTTCTACTTCTGATGCGTTCTTGTCGTATATAGCTTTTCCCTGTTTAGAAATGATTTTTTTTTCTTCTGATCCATCACAGTTGCATGTCTTTGTGCTTTTTCTTTTAAAGATGGGCCAACCAGAAATAGATTTTTAAGGTGCAGATAAACCATGAGTTTATTTTGTCCTATAATGGTATTTTGTACTTTGTTCTTGATATCTTTCCTGAAAAGTTACGAAATTATTTGCTTTTTTTGGCTGCTGCTGAGCTGGTGTTTCCAGAAAACTGTCTGTGATGACTGCATCTCTTTTCTGCATTAGAGCAGTTAATTCAGAGCCTGTATGGACTGTTGTACTCCCTTTTTTCCCATGCAATATTTTGCAATTATTAACATTTAATTGACTTTGTCATTTTGCTGTCCACTCACAGTGCCTTGAGACTCATCTGCAGCTTTCATGTCAGTTATAATTTTGCCTATCCTTAATCATTCTGTTTTGTCAATGCGGTTTGGCGCTTCATTACCTCCATCCCCTCCTCTCTTCTCAGATGGTTAAGAGCTATATGGGCTAGTATGGGTCTCAGTACAGGTGCTGAGATGATGCATTAACAGCCTCCTCTAGTTGGGACAAATGATTCTTTATTCTTTTCTTTGTTTCTGTGGTGGTTTTTTTTTTTTTTGGCCCGTTGTTTATGCTTAAGATGCTCTTTTTTTTTTTTTTTTCCCCCCCAGCCATTCTTTTCTTTGTTTCTGTGGGGGTTTTTTTTTTTTTTGGCCAGTTGTTGATGCTTAAGATGCTCTTTTTTTTTTTCTATCCCACTACAGCCTACCCTTTTTAAGATATTTTGACACTCTTTGCAGAAGGGTTTGGGAAAAGCTACCTGTACTGCATCAGCTAGTGCATATCCCTGCATACTGTGACACCTCATTCCCGTACTTGTTCACCCCTTTGGGGAGGTCTAACAGATTGTAGTGAATAACTGCTGCTTGCAAAATGTCTGGATTCCCAGCTATATAACGCATTGGCTGATTTTATTCTTTATTATATTTTCTATTGATCTTTCTTGTGATGAAGTTAAACTCAGTGGTCTCTGTCTTTGAATGTTTGGCTTTTTTGTTAGATGTTCTACTGTGAAAAGCCAGTGAAAGAAGTGGGATATTTTACATAGTATTTTGTGGGTTTTTGTCCCGCTCTTCATCTTCCCAAATACCCGCCTCAGAAGGGGCCAGCTGACATTCTGGAATTCTTCCTTTTGTTTCACCCCGTTGGTCTTTCCTGAAGCACCAGATTGTGGTGGGTACATGTTCCTTGTGACCTTGGCCAAGGCTAATGGAGCTATCAAACCTCTCTGCTCTAGCAGAGAAAGCATTTACTTGCTAAATGATCTTGTTCACTGAAGGGTGGGGGAAGTCTTGTCCAGATGTTATGGGACCATCAAGTGTTGATCAGCACGATCTCCAAATTTTGTCTCATCAAGAATTTTTTCTCTGGTCCATGATGGTGACCTTGCATTTAAAAGGGGCAGTTGTTGTAGAAGTACATACTGTCCTCTTAATGATGAGACCCTGGACTACCTGTTTTGGCAGTGAGCAGACTGCTAAGAGACTTGTGTAATAACCTCAGAATCTTGTGATAAAATGGAAACAGCCAGTCAGTGGATGACTTCCCCATAAAATTACATGATAATTCCACTTGATTTTGTTGCCTGCCCTTCCATTATTTCTGGGATTTGCTGTGTCTCAGTTGCACACCTGCACTTAGAAGCAAAACAGCTTTTGCCTTTCATGGAGCAGCTGTGATCTCAGTTGTGAACCACCTTGGTGTGGTGGCAGCTGAAAGAAATAACATTTCCACAGTTCCAGTTGTTATATTTCCAATTGCAGATGGATTAATCTGGTGACAACAAAAGATGCTTTTTTTTCTCCATGCAAGTGCTTGAGCTTTTTCGTGTTTGTGCTCCTGCTTCTCCTCAGCGCCTTAGAGGATGCCATGGGTTTGTTTTAAATGAATTCCCAAAGACAACCACATGGAACAAGAGGCTGTTGAGGATCACAAGAAGTTTAACGGAGCTCAAGATACAGATGAACCTACAAGTCAGCACACTTGTTATGCTTCCAGCTAGCCAGTGTTTGTTTGCTCCATTTCCTTCCAGAGCTAACTGCTTGTCCTTATGCCATGATCTCCCATACAGATGGTCACTAGTTTAATTGACCTTTGTATTGGGGGGTGGACATACTATGTACAGATGAAAATAAGGCCTGAAGTGTTGACGCATTCTTGAGTGAGGTCATTTACAAATGTGTTTCAGAGTACCAATGGCAGGCAAGTCACCTGCTTCTGAGGAGGTCTAGAGCTGCGTGGAAGCTGAGAGGAAAGACAAGTGACCTGTTGCTCTGTTCATGGAGACTGAGAGTCCACCTTGGGTTTGCTGGGGTTACTTGCCCAGGCAGTTCATGGTCCTTAACCCTTGCTGGTTCTGGAGTGACTTGGAAGAGTGATAGGTCCCAGAAGCATTGGCATCTCCTTGTGTGAAGAAACCATCCAGCTTCACTGCCGTGTGACGGCAGATGGAAAAACATTTCACTGGGGAGAAATCACTGAATTCTTATTCCCGTCATTGAAACAGCTCGATTTCCCACTTTAAAATAGATGTGCAGGGCTGAATGGCTGCCTCTGTGCTTTCTTGTTCCAGGCTTGTTCCAGCTGTTGGCAGGGCTGGGGCAGTGCCCTGATAGCTGCCTTGCTCTAAGGTGAGTGGGATGTAAGCTGCTTCTCAAAGGTGTTGTGTGAATCGGCACTGTCTGCCAGCTGCTGGAAGGTGCCTTCGATCACGTCTGATCTCACTGGGTTTCATTGGACTTGTATAAATAACAAAATCATTGCACAGCAAGGCTGATAGTGGCAGTACTACCTTGTTAAAATGAAGGACTGTCTTATTACAGATAACGTGAGAGCAACCTGCATTCTGCTTTCTGACAATATACTGTACCAGATAAAGTCCAGTGAGAGTTATGTGCATGTTCAGTCTCTTCAAAACTTTTTCAAGAACCGCTATGCTTAAGAGAGTTTTTGTTAGCAGGGGAGAAGCGAGAGTTTGGTGTTTGCTTGCTTTTTAAGTTGTACAACAGTGGAAGAGTTGATTCAAAGGATAGGTGTGCGAAGGACAGAAACAAGGAGTTCTTAAATATGTCTGCAAAATGTCATCAGTGTGATTTACATCAATGATATCTTTGAAACAGCTTCTGTGATTTTTGTTTTGCACACATTCCGTTGTCATGAAGTTTGCTTTGTTCAGGTTTATGGCAAAGGTCTATCTCTTTCTATAGCTATACTAGTTTTAGAGGCTGAAATATCAAATATATGAACGTAGCATGCTGCAGGTAGTACGTTTTGACTGTAAGCTTGTAGGTGGTTCAGAGCATTGTGTACTTTAGATACAGCATCACCTTCTCCGAAAATGAGAGAAAACTCTTGAGACTACAGTTAAGGAAAAAAATTAAAATCAATGTTAGGTGTCCAAATCCCCATAGTGTCAAGTGAAAATCAGAGGGACCAGTTAGAAATCCGAGTTTAGGTGTCTTCGTTTGGGAGGCTCAAGGCCACTGACAGTTATTAGAGCCTCCACAGGGTGATTCAAAGCTCTGAATTTAGAGCCTGATTCTCTCTCTTTGAGCATGTGCGGAATTGAGGTTCTGCACTTGGATGTTTAAATTGGCTGCTTGGATTGAATTGATTCTCCACCCCTTATCGCTGCTTGCCTTTTGTCTTTGAAAAGACCATTTGCCTCTTCCTTCCTCTCTTTTTATTTTTCTTTTTGAGAATTATCCAGGATTAGTTAATGATTGTGGATAATCACTAAAGATGAAAGCTCTACCTACGGAAACTGAAGATAGTATCACTTTCTTCTTTATTGAAAAATTGCATCTTTTCCATTCTGAGCTTTGGTGAATCTGGCTTGGTTTTCCAGACACCAGAACTCTGCTAGATGAGGGAGCCCCGTAGTAGGAGGTGTATTTTCCATGTGCAGGAATGAACTCTTCACCTTTTCACTCATAAATTAAATACCTTTAATTCCACTATTTTTTCAATAGTTTTATTCACATTCTGATTAATAACCAAGTATGGTAATGCTGTGAGCCTGTTCCAGCTTTGCTGTCTTTTATGAGTCTTGTACTAGCACTGTGCACTAGTGGTGTACCTATGAAACGTGAGAGGGTGGCCCACAGCACTCCCTACAGCCGTCAGGGAGGGGCCTTGGAGCTTGGTGGACATTTGGTATTGATTGTGCATTGGAGAGTCCCTTTTCAAAGCCCTCCCTAGTGCGGAGGAGCCAGTGCTTGTGAGCAGCCCCTGCTAAGCAAGTGGGGGGAGGTTATCATATAGTTTCCTCTTATTTTTTGTCTTTTTTGCCCTGACAGTGGCATTGAGGCACTTCCCAGAGAGCAGAATAAAGAAATGTCAAAGATACGTGTTGGGTTTTTTTGTTGTTCTTCTGTAATGGGAGAGGTTTATGCAGTTGCTTGTGCTTTGAAAAAGTTGGTAATACAAGACAGAGTGTAAGGTTGTGCACTGAAGAATTTGTCCCATAAGCTGGGCGCTCTGCAGTTAAAAACAACAGAGGAGTAAGACGTATCAGCTGGTCTCTGAGCACTGTCTAAAATTAAGTAGTGGAAGGTCAGAGGTAGATAACAGATCAGGCGAGGCTTTTCTGGTGGTGTCTCCAGTGGAATAGTGCTGGTGTTCATAGTGACTCCCTCTTGAGAAAGATGAACCTAAACTGGGCAAGGACCGTATAGAAGTTGGTGGTATGATGAAAGCCCTGGAAAGGAGCCCTGACAGGAGATGAGTAAAGGAAAATGAAAGCTGAAAAAAACCCTGATTACTAACTAAAAACATAATGGAGGGGAGTACAAATGAAAAAAAGTTAGTTAAAGCAAAGTCCTGGAAGAAGAATAGAAGATACACTTTGGCTATGAATCAATTTGGACTAGAAATGAGACGACGGACTGTAATTAGTAGAGCAACATGCTTCACAGAGTGGTAATGGGGTGTAGTTCATGGGAGGATTAAGGGAGATGATGGTCCTTGGGAAGGCTGTGCACGTGGAAGGCTTTTCTGGTTCTAAATAACGTGATTGGTGATGTAACTTCCAACCAGCAAGTTGGTGGCTTTTCCACGTTCCATTCTGCAGTTGTGTATTTTTTTCTTTTAAAAGAAAACAGTTTACAGCCTGCATTGCTTTGAAATACATTGTTCACCTTTAAAGGCTTTTTTTTGTCCATCAGACCAGAATTGTTTTTGCTGTGAACAACTGTGAGATATAGTAATGATGCTGTCTTCGACTTGCCAGCTAGAGACAACCAGAAGGGAGTAGCGCCTCTGCCCCAGCTTACCTCT
>NW_010395860.1:14059-15803 GCF_000710305.1 Buceros rhinoceros silvestris
TGCATTTCTGGTTATTCCGTTCCTGATAAGAACCGAGCTTTTGCGTTCAGAGACAGGGGCCCTTTTCTGTCGCATTCTGAGTGGAGACAGTGAAATCCCAATCTGCTTTTGTGTTTTGATAGGACAGGATGACACAGCCGTTGTGTTCAGGGGAAGAAGGCGCAGATGAAGAAGCTCTGGGTTCCCATGCCTGAATTCTTCCCTGCACAGTGCTCTGTCCTCTTGGTTGGGACATAGTGTATGACAAGGCAAAATCAAGATTCCTGAGCAGGCTTCAAATCAAACAAACCATTTCTCAGTTTCCTGCCTTTTTTTTCTTCCCAAAAGGATACAAAGGCATGGAACAAGCCATGCAAAAACTGATTTGCATTTCCATTAAAACCAGATAAAAACAGAAGTGGAAGTTAATATGCAGCTCTTTGACAAAGCTGAGACAATGACAGCATCACCATTAGGATCACAGGAAATAAAGGTCAACACAGAAAATATTTGGATGTCAAATCAATGGCAGTTACGCAGAAGATGACCAGTCCATCCTCGGGTTTGCTTTCTGTGTGCATCCTGATTCATGCAATTTTTCAGCATGCAATTTTTCAGCATGCATTTTAACTATTCGCATGGTTTTTAATTTTTTTTTTGGCGTTAGGCTAGACGTACCCTATGTTCCTTTCAAGAAGTTTTTGCTGAGAGTGCCTGGTGTTCAGTGAATAATAATGATCAAAACCAGGAAATGAAATCCAAGACTTCTCTGTTTCTTTGTCTAATTAACCCGGAGTATTAGCTCCCAGTGTTACAGCTTCCTCAAACAGGATGAGTGAGGAGCACAGGTGGCATTAGTACTAACATGGTACAAGCACCTTAGAACGTGTTTTGATGGCTCTTTAGTATTTTGGATCAGTAATACTTTTTTTGGCAGCATCAGATGTGGGGAATGCATAATCTTCCTGAGCAGCCAATTAAAATAATGACTTGGATGGCAAGTTTCTCTCTTTTTCCCTCCTGTGCATGGCTGTGCCCTTCCTATCAAAGGAGTTGTATCTTAATTGGCAATCCCCCCTGCATCTGCTCACTCCGTCACCCCCTGCAGAGAGGCACAGTGCTTAATTAAAAGGGAGTTTGTGTTTGTTTATCTCTGGAATTTCACTTGTGCTTTTGTGGAGGTTTCAAAGGCAGATGAGTTTATAGAGACCTTGCTGAAGTAATTAATCCTGTAATATTATTACTTTAGAAGAAGAGAAAAAAGATGAATTCATGGGTGATGAGAAGAAGCCCCAAATTTGTCAAACTTGGTTTGTGCGTTGGAAAGAGGAGTGTGGAGGAACCCATCAGAGGAGTGTGATATGACCACTATGAAAAGTGAAATTTTTGCTGCACTGTTCCTCTAAAGTGTTTCTCCCTCTGAAGGAGTGGCTGCTGCTGGAAGTGGCAAGTGATCTGCCCCCAGAGGAATTTTAGTCTGTGGCCACTCAAATGAGTCTTTACATGGGGTAATGTTTTATACTCATGAAACAAACTGAAGCTGGCAACTCATTACTTCTAAGCGTATGGTTTTATAACTCAGTGGGTCTCAGACACTTCGGAGCAATGTGTCATCTTTAACTCTCTAAATTACTTGCAGAGGAGTACGTGCTTTTGTCATCAAAATTTTAATTAAAATCACTGCTGAGGTGTGATGGCATCCCCTGAGACAGATGTAAACTTCTTCACATGGCTTCAGATACCAGCAGTCTGGAAAATACCGCTC
>NW_010395860.1:15927-16722 GCF_000710305.1 Buceros rhinoceros silvestris
ATTTTGAGAGAACAGGAGTGAATGAGGTTTTGGAGAGCAGCATTTTCCCAATACTGTGGCTTTTTTGCTACCTCATATCTTTCCTCTTGTGCTGCCTGAAGGAAGGCAGATTGCTAGGGATCCCCCGGCTGGACTTCAGGAACTGTTTACAGCACAGTCACCCTACCAGGGTCTTGCTGGGATTAGAGACCTTGAACTGGAAAAGCTGCTGCTGTACCTTTCTCTTCTCAGGCTGGGTTCTGCTGAGGGGTTCAGCTTCTGCCGTGCAGGAAGTTATAGCACTGCAGCATTCTGTGAAGCTGAGGAGTGGCTAGTATTTCACACTACTGGGCTTTAGAAGATGCTTAAATCGGGTGATGAAATGTCTAATCGTTCCAAGTTGGGCTTCTTCCCCCTGTTTTTATTACCCTCACCAGGCTTTAGCCAGAAGACTGCTTGAAACAGTCGCTTCTTTGCAAAGGCTGCAGTAATGGCAGCGTATGCACAGTTGTGACTGGTATCAGTAGCGCATACATATTTCATAGACCCATAAGGGACTATGTTGTAGTTTATGTTACATGCAACGATGCTAACGTCTCGTGATTGGAACCATGCTACGGAACTGGGTGTGGAGTAGCAGTGCATCGCTGTGACTGCTTTGACATTGTTTGAAATGTGTGCAAAGTTAGAAATTTCGTTGGAATAGAAAGCTGCTGAGTGTCTGGGATTGACTCGGTGATGTTCTTTCACAGCTACTTGCCAGGCACTTGTCACAAAGCTGTGTTTTAGTGCCTTCTATACTTTGGCAGTGCTGAA